>NC_072461.1:9642945-9935445 GCF_027596085.1 Anoplopoma fimbria | reverse complement strand
GTTCAATACTTTTCCCGTGTCATTCCATTTTATTACACAAAACTTAATTTCTTAATTTATTTGTTTGTATGTATGGATCTTTGTATGTATGGATTACTTGGGTTGTTACTGACATCTGGTGGAAATTTCATGTCAATAGCACCTTTAGAAATATATTTACTGAGAAAAATGGTGACGTGTTCAATACTTATTTTACCCGCTGTATATACAAGAGGACATTTTTTTAATTAAATAACAATCATTGTACCAAAAAAACCCTACATTTTCCAAGTCATAGCATGAGTTCTCAACATCTTTAAAGATCATTATTTTGTAAAAGACAGAATACAAAAGCAGGCAAGTCTTAAAGAGTCACTAAAAATATAACATGCACACTCTCAATCTCACACTTTGAACTGTACGGCGAGATTTTGAACAACGATGTTGGGAGATGTCGAGCGGACAGGCGGACAAAAGCGAAGCAAACTGTGCTGCTTTGAAATGCTCATTCATACTTCTCATCATTTACATTCTTCTAACAAAGACAGTCGGCATAATTCACAGTCTTGTGGGATTTCACTTCTGACATTCTCTGTTGGATGTAAAAAAAAAAAGAAAAAAGAAAAGCCAGTCCAGAGTCCAATGCCTACCAGGTGTCATCGTGCGAAGAATGATGTTGAAATTTGTTCGTACATAAACAGTGTTTACTGTGCTTGTTAAAATCTCAACATGACATCATCTTGTCATGTTACATAAGGCAGGAACACAAGTGAGGACGATGCACAAGAAAACCCGTAAAGTCTTGTTACAGGACGGATCTTGTTTCTTCACAGGAATAGTTTTCAGGGAATAAGCTTATAAGATTTCTTGACGAGAGCTTGATGAGTGGCTTAATACCATAAATTAGAATAAAGCTATAAAGCAGCTGATTAGCTTAGCTTAGCACAAATACTGGTAGCTAGCTAGCCTGACTCTGTCCAAAGATAACAAAATCTACCCACCAGGAACTTTGAAGCTCACTAACAAGTTATTTGTTCCGTCTACCCAAAAACCAAGGTGTAAAAAGACACACTTTGGTTTTTGAAGAGATTAAAACAAATGAGATATAACATGTTAATATGTGAACTTTAGTGGTGCTGGTAAACGGATTTTGCATAGCTAGCTGTTACCGGTCTTTGTGCTAAACTAAGCTAACCAGCTGCTGTTGTACAAATACACAACAAACATCTTACTCTCTGCGAGAAAATGTTTCCCCAAATGTCAAACTATTCCTTTAACCTCAACAGTCGTCTCCGTCAGACCACCAACACAAACAGATTATCTGCTCAGACAACCTTCAGTAATCCCTGTGGTGAACTTCTCAGCTGAGATAACATTGAGAGGGTCAATTGAATTCCTTCTATCACAATATTTAAAAAAGATCTCAAACAGCGAGGAACATTAAAAGGCACGCAGCTTTTCAGAGCATGACTGTGTGGTCTGATGTCCTTTGCCAGTTTAAAACAGAATTTTTGAAGAATTTTCTGCAGGGCAATAACTTCAAACACAGGAGCGACGTGTGTGTATTTGTGCTTGGAGAAACCTTTAAACAGGCACTTAATTAAGATCATATTATATGATGTTTGTGCTTTAAATTGGTTTTGGGTATCAGCTGGCAATCTGAAGGGTAGAGACAGCGGACAAGACGTCTCATTGTTGGCTCATTCTGCACTGGAATGTCTTTCTGTTTGTGCTGTACGTGAAGACCAGGAGAAAAGGTGATTGGGTCTGAAGACGTCTGCTGAGATGGTCCCACGTAACATGCACACAATACAGCATGTCAAAGTTTGGTCTGTAGGGTTGATTGGTTGGATGATTTGAAAAAAAAAAAAAAAAAAAAAAAAAAAAGGCCCCATGCAGACACAGGAGTTCAGGAGGAGCAGGACAATCGCTGAAACACATACATTAGGGTTCCTGTCAGCTGATCCTTGGTCAGTGTCTCCGTCTCAGCTGGTAGGAGGATGTGGTACTTAAGACATTTCGACAAGCAGATCACATACATGTTGCTCCCTCTGGAAGACAACTGAGCTGCTTCTCAATTATACAGCGCAGGCACGTATACCTGCAGGTACAAGCAGACAAATGCAGAGGGAAAAAAAGAATAAATGTTTGAGTCAGCGAAGATACATTTGTTATTAATTACTCTGTAAGCTCATAACAGCTGATGAACATGTAGAAGACTTTGTCTTTAGAGGCAAATCAGAACAGACACACAAGATGGTTTAGTGGATAATATAAAGTATTCATTTCTTTTACCTTCTCCTGAGTTTCAGCACCTCTCTGTCCTCCTCCTCCTTCAGTTTGGTGATGAAACTCTGCAGGACAGGCATTTCAAACTTGATATACTGCGCCACCTGGTGGAAGGAAGGAGAAATTCGCACAAAAAGAGAGTCTAATGTGAGGTAAATAAACGGATATGGGAGACGCACAAGAAAGAGGTAAGACATGTTCATAAAACCTGTTACAATGAATGTGTTGATTTACATCGTATGTGACTTCTTCTACGAGGTCTTCCTCCATGAGGAAAACCTTGCAGACCTGCTCACACGGGCCCTGCATTATTCTCAGCACCAGAGGATAGTCGCTTCGCTTCAGCTTCACGCGCTCTGAAAACATCAACACAGCCATCAGAGGTTTTGATTAACAGACAGTGTCTTCGTCATTAACATTTCTTCCTCTTCACAGGAAATAAACTGAATAATTCACGCTCACCTCCACTTGTATGGACGAGGTAGAGCGCAAAATCGTCTGGGCTGTTTTCAATTTTGAACTTATTGAGGAGAACTCGGAGCACCTGAGGTGTCCTCATGCAGCTGTTGATCCGGACATTAGTGACTGAGCCGAAAGCAGGGGTGAACACTGACGTCTGAGAAAAGCAAAAACAAAAATTTAATTTGCTCTATAACTTTATTTGTGTACAGATAAACACACAGCATCGCTGTCATACCCACCATGGGTTTAAAATTAACTTTCTGAATACACTTTTTTTCAGACTTTCAGGTATCACCTTATGGTTGTAGAAGTGTCCGTTGATGGAGAAGCGATGGCGTCTGATTTTCCTCTGGTCACTCGGTGACCGCCGCTGGCCCCGTCTCAAGACGCCAGCATCGCTCTTCGTCCTGAGCAGCTGAGCAGAGCTCTCACTGTCCTCTGAGCAAACAACAGCATAACATCGGTGATTATTCAGTGTCTTTAACAGGACCAGAAACATACTAACTTATCTTTAAATTAAGTTTAGGTGGAAACAGTGTTCAGATTTTTTTATTAAGTAGAAGTAGTAATACCACAGTGAAGAAACACTCAAATAAGTCTGTCGTTTTATTTGAGTAAAAGTACTTAAGTATTGCCATCAAAAAAAGTACCAAAAGTAAAAACAGGACTGTTTTTTTCAGAATAAATACTGATGGATTAATGTGTTAATCACTTTAATGTAGCAGCTGGTAAAAGTGGGGCTAATTTCAATTACTTTTTATACTTCCCGTAGAATAAAACATCGTCAGATAAATGTAAACCTGAAAAGTGTACCCAAGTACAGAACTTGAGTAAATGTAAATTTCCTCGACTGAAATACTGAATTTACGACAGTGGCTCTTCCTGAGAGAAAGCCATTGTCTTATCTCACTGTTGTCAAATGCAAACTTCCTTTAAGGGTTGAAAAAAAACCTCTGGACCAACTAAAGATTAGGCTTTAATTCCTTTCCACCTTACAGTGACGGGATGTTTATATAAAGCAGCTGAGGGTTAATTAGAGATTTGGTCCACAGTTTTTTAAAGCTAAGTTAATTTAATCTTAATGAGGTAAAGCATGATTATTTTCTTGTCTTGGGAACTGGTGAACCAACACAAATAAGACAAGTGTAAATGTATCACTTAATGATTCAGCTGTTTTGGTATTGATGTATGATGGTGTTCACTGGATCCTTGTTAGAGCTGAGGGAGTGACTCACCTTCTCCCTGTTCATCCATCACATCGGCGTCCTCTGGTTGGATGTCAGGTGGCGTCACTTCCACTGTGGGCGGGTTCTGCTGTGTCGTCTGTTGACCATCTGTGCTGTTGGGTGAACTTTAAAAAAAAAAGAAAAAAAAAAAGAGAGACGAAGAGACTGTCAAGATCCAACCAAAAATATTTTGTAGACACAAACGGTTATTCCATTTAATGACATAATGTAAACAGTTTAAGACTTTAACTTTGGAGTAACAACATCACTATAAAAAACTCTCCTGCTAAACAGCAGCCGTTTGTTAACCACTTAAACACCACATATCTAAGTACGTCACATCTCCGTTGTTTAGTTTCAGCATGTGACAGCTGTTCCTCTTTGCAGAAGCAGTTTTTCGGTGATATGTGAGAGTATTTTCTTTGATAGTAGAAAGTAATATTGGTTTTTTTTCAGACTGAAGCATCAGCAATATCAGCATATATGATTTGGCCTCTTTGGAGCTCTTAGTTTAAGAGGTTGTCTGTATGTTGCTTACAAAGCTTGCAGTATCAAAACCTGATAGCCTGAACTTTTTTGTTGCTGTTAACTGGTATTCAACCTGAGAAAAAACAACTTAACAGCTGTGAAGGTGATTTAGTTTCTTCAAAGCTAACGTTCTTTTTCATGAAGTGTTGATGTTATTTGTCCCTAAATGTCAGCTGCATGTCCGTGAGATCTGTTAAAGGAACAAGAATAACTTCTCCTGATGAATGGGACGATAATGACACAAATTGATCTGTGGTAGCTTGGGGCAAAATCCCAAACTGAGCAGCAGTGTTAAAAGGTTCCCTTCTGTCTATGGACGTATTGCCAATAGGATTCAGCAAACTGTGGAAATCGATTATCTAATTCAACTTTTTTTATCTAATTCAATTCAATTTTTCACTGGACAACCTAGACATAATCTATATCTGCCCCCACGCTGACCCGCTGAGCATCACCATTTCCGGTCAGCGAGGTGTAACTGGATCCGTCCGGACCTCTTACCCTTGACTGTCCAGATTGCAACCCGAGTGCCAGGATGTAGAGGAGGGGGGCGGCCGGATTCGTTCGTGGTCATCCTGCATTTGGAGCCTGATAGGTCGCCGCAGACCCCAAAATATATTCAGCAAGCCCTCGACGATCAGCTCCCCTTCTTCCTGTTGGGAGAGAGGAACTGTGGTCAATACACACACACACGCACACACACACATATATATATATAAAAAAATATATATACACAATGGAGCGTTATTACCCCTCTGGGATACAGCGTATAGGGTATATTAAATTACAATTGACTGAAAAAGTAAATTGGTGACAGGAAGGCAGACAGACAGACGGTAGTGAAAGTGTTTCTGTTGAAATAACATTAAATTAAGAGTAATCACATCCACACACACACAGCTGTAAATGCCCACCTCTCTGTGTCTGAGCTGCAGATTCTGTCCTTCATAGTAGAGGTTGTACGTCTTCAGATGTGAGAGGACTGTTGCCCTGGAGACAGAGATGTTGAATCACGGAGGAGGAAATGCTGAAGGATCATGCTGCTGATTTCACACATTTATAGCCCACTTATGTAAATATATGTATGTGAATCATGTATACTAAATTCTTCAAAGCATCAGATGTGGTGTGATTGATTTCCTGCTGTCTAGGCAGCCTTTGAAATAAATAAAAATAAAAGAGACTTGAAATATGCTAGAAAATGGTAACAGTGTGTGAGAGAACATGGTTAAAGAATCCTGACTCGTCTGTCTGACTGACGGTAATACGTTGGACATTTTGGTGATTTGCAGACAGAGAACACTTTATCCTTTTATAACAGGACATTTCTGTGGTGTAAATCTCAAATATTTTTAAATGTTCACTTTTGGTGATCATCTTGGTTGTTTTATAGCAAGCCAATATGGGCCGGGCACAAAGTGGTAGTAAGGTTTTCTCAAGTCAAGTACTTACAAACTACATACTCTCTACACGGTATTCAGAGCAGAACTATTGACTCCACACGGCTCTCAACATGCAGCAGCTCGCAGCTAACATTGCTAACGACGCTAACAGTGCGAATTATGACAAAAGTGCTGACTGAGCCAACAGTGTTAACATGAGGGGGAACCGGAGGATGGGCTTTGTTCTTCCACAACGACGGTTGGGGGCGTTATCAGCAGTAACGTATGAGCTCAGTGCAGATCAGCGGCTATCATAAAGCTAGTGGGACACAACAGAGAGACCGGCCCAGCTACGTGAACAAAGTAAAGAAAAACTTGGATTACAACCAATACAGAGGGAGAGAAACTTCATTTTCTGCTCTGGTATAATTACTCCACTATAACTTTACATAGCAAATAGCGGTTTGCTTTCCTATTAATCCTCTGAATATTGGATGAGAACCTTTAAATAATAGATCAATAAATACATGTCTGCTTAGAAAATGGTTAGCAGTGAAGTACAGTATGCACAAGTTTGCAATCAGACTGTGAATATTTAAACATACACATCCTAGAAGTTAATAAAAGGTAAATATACAGTTAGATGCAGGTTTTAAATCCTTACTTCCTGATGAACTTGTTCTCTCCAATCTGAACCCCGTACTCTGGATCATCCATTCTCAGTCAGCATGAGAGGAGCTGAGAGACAAAGAAGCAACACAGAGAGTTAGTACAGTTTCTCCCTCTGTCTCATGACTCCTCATGACCAGCAGACTGGAGAGGAGGAGATGAGGAGAGGTTCTGCAGGAAATGAGAAGGAATAAACAACTATAACAGCTGATCATATCTAGTTTCCTGTCAAAGCATTTTTACGTTAAAGAGACAGATCAACTGATAGTTAACAGTTAAACCGCCGCTACGCAGTCAAAACATCTGTTGTGTGATGGAGTGAGACAGCTGCTCTCATCACACACTCTTCCTCCTCTTTCCTACAATATATCTCTTCTTTCCTGTCACTCCTTTGACTCTCTCCTCATGGCTGTGTCTCTACGCACACATGCAGCTGTTTTAAAAATGGCCCTCAGCCATCACCGCGGAGGGGTTTCCTTCGCTCTTTGCTGAAATTTGTGTATTTGTCCTTGAGTATCAGCAGAGGAGGAGGCGGGACAGAAGTCCCTTGGAAATGAGATGAACAGGTGGAGGACACATATGCCAACCGCACAGCCAAATCATTTCAGCTGCTTAAACATCAATCTCTGAGCAAGCTATCGTATGTGTTTATCTACCTATCATGTTTGTGTCTATTCACAGTACATGTAGTCTATCTGTTGTTTAGATTAAATCCAATGGATGTAGAGGTGAAGAACTGATGGCTTTATTTATCGCAAACTATGGAAACATACGTCTAGACGTTTGGAGACCTGGAATTAATCTGGTTTTCTCACATTCTCTGTATTTTCACAAATAAAGACTGATTCAAAGGATGTGTTAGCAAGTTTAGCTCCTAAACTACAAATAATAAACTAACATTTTTTGTTGAACATTTTGTAAAAGTAGGCTTTGCATTTTTAGAGGATTGAAATGTCAGTGTGTCATATCTGTCCACTTCTTTGGTCCAGACTGACATATATCCAAAATAAATATTGATTGGCTTACCATGAAGGTGAAGCCCACTGACTTTTGTGGTCGACATTCTTAAGATTTGAATAAAATATCTAAACAACAACAGATGACTTTGCTGATCCTCTGACTTTTCGTTAAAAGATTTTACTTATCCTGTGAAACATCTGGACAACAGCTGGATGGACTGGCACAACATTTTGTTGAGACATTCGAGGTCCCTTGACAATATATCCAAATCAATTTGGTGATCTCCTGATTTATCCTCTAGCGCCATCAGATCAAAATTTCAAGTACTTGGTTCGGTGAACAGATACTTGAAAATGTAATTACATCCGTCTCAGCAGCACTTGGTGTTAAGTGTTTAGTGCTTATTCTAGCAGGCTGAACTAAAATAATGACCCGGCTAATTTGAATCTGCTAAAACATCAGCTTGTTGGCATCATTGCTGTCAGCATGTTAGCATTCAGCTGTACAGGAGACTATTAGTCACGTTTGAGTAGTTTTTGTGCAGTTCAAGGTAACCAATGGTTTCCTTTCATTTCCGTACGGTATTAAAATAAATCAGCAGACTTTTAAAACTTGAGTTTGCTGGGTAATCCACCACAATCGACATCCAGTCACCTTTGATTTTTTTTAACAGTTAAGGAGCAGAGCACATTCAGTGCCTCTGTAGATATCAACTACCAAAAGTATTAATACTTAAAGTCAGAGGGACATACGTGCCAAATAAATGTGGTATCAATGTCAGTTACAAGACTAGAAAGGATCTTACCGTAGTGAAGACTGTGTGATCTCGTTGAGTCACCAGAGACAGCTGCAGATGTGGAGAGAGAGAGAGAGAGAGAGAGAGAGAGAGAGAGAGAGAGAGAGAGAGAGAGAGAGAGAGAGAGAGAGAGAGAGAGAGAGAGAGAGAGAGAGAGAGAGAGAGGGTTAGGGCAGGTGGACTCTGTATGTATCCTCAGGTTCTCGCAGTTTTGTCACTCAGGTGTCGATATCAAACGTCTTTTCTTGTGTTTCTGACAGCGAACAGACGAGGAAGAAGTGGGGGCGTTTTAAAGGAAGTGCTCCCCTTCCGTTTAATCACTTCCTCCTTTGCTCACTCAGTCACACAGGAAACTAACACTGGCCCTGACACGGCCCAAAACTTCCTCAATTCAAACAGCACGGCTGTATTAAGATACACATCCAAACAAAGAGTTTACACACACTCACTCACACACTTACACAAGCACAGATAAACTGATAAGACTCACACGTAACCTATTTTCCCCTCTTTTCTTATCTAGATCAAACACATACCTAAACATTCAATTGTTAAACAAAGATATTCAAAACCTTACAATCGGAGTTATGAAGCAGCTTTAAACACACAGTACTGATAAATAAACTGAGCCTGTCAATCACTGAAATAAATGTGTTCAGTTATTGTGGCCAAATTAAATATTAAACACCAATCAGCCCAGCCCCATGCCAAGCCCATCAATATTTCAGCACCTATATTAGCCCTGTCAAGCGCTCAAAAAGCTCAGCCATTCAGCTATTCAATGGGAACCATTAGTCTTTAATACCGCGGTCGTAGACTCATTGACTGGTGATGCCAGCGGTCGGAGACAGACATGTGGCCGACTGTCAAACCAAGACAATAATATAATCGTGTCTAACGAGGCCAACGTGAGTTTTAAGTGAACTAGCTTGACAGCTGATAATGAATCGACCGTTCCCTGATGTTACCTCAGGAAATAAAGATCAAATCTGACATTTAACCTTTAAAGCTGCTGCTTGAGTATCAATTGCTGTTGTACTAAATGGGAACCCTGTTTGAGTTTGCTGTTGGTGAAAAGTTTGCAGAAAGATTGGCTTGAAAAGTGTGAAATTTTAGTCCAAAAGGGGATATTATTGGTTTTCTTGAGCTCAGAACTCAGTATTTTCTCAAAACTGCATGCATTGTTTATAACATTTCAAATCTAGCGCCAAATAAGATACCAAAATATTTGTTTCAACGCAAAGTCTCAAATTTTAGATGTCCAAACACAAGCAGCTCAAAACCCCCAAAATGCTTTAAGTTGACAAAATATTGACAAGAAATATCTGATGAAAGACTAAGAAAACTAAATTATAACTGACCAGACATTTGATGTCAATTTAAAAAAAAATTGGAGGTTGAATACCCAGTTCCAGGAACACCACAAGCCCAAACAACAAAAATAAACTGTTACAAATGTAAATTACTATTTATTCTGGTGCTGGAAATGACTCAAATTGAAATATACAGAGCCTAAAAATAATAGAATTAGCCTGAAAAACACCCATCAAGAAGAATGCTGGTTGTTAAAATGCCAAAGTTCCAAGAAAAAAAGACTGAGGTTAAGACCTCAGTGTACTCAATATACTACAGCCATGTTCAGTCAGTTACCCTCATAACATTGTTGCAGTACTGATATTTAAATCGCATTCTGCAAAGCTTTCACAAAGCAACTCATGAACCTCTCTACCTTGACCTTTAGTGCACAACGTTCAGCATCTTCTCAAGAATCAAGCCTGTAAATTTGTTTTAATTACCTTAACGTTTAACTCAAACTGTTCCAACCCAGTGATAGCTGTTGCTCTGTTGTAACCAGAGGACCTTGTCTGTGTATAAATTATTTCCGTGACTTTTAGACTGCAGAAAGCCGATGTCTCCGCTTTCTGTTCTGAAGCCAACAGCAGCATATGAATGCAGTCAGACTGACCCAGTCCTGTCTCAGATCAGACAGCTCTTCTGCTCCCAATGTAGACCTCATCGACTCCCTGAATCCCCCTGTGTCTCATTACAACATCAGCCAATCCTCAGCTTCCGTCTTCTCCTCTGTCTCATTTGCCTTCATCTGCTCAGTTTTTTCGTAACACAGTAATTTTTCTGATTAGGGAGTTCTTTTCTCTCTCACTGTCTGGACTGTTTTTACCACTCAGCTTTCTCCTACGTGATTCCCTTGTGAAAGACTAGGAACCATCCACCATGCTATTAAAACTCATGACCACGACTTCCTGACTCCCCCCCCCCTCTCTTTTTCATTGACACACATGCACGCTTGTTTTCTGCCCTCTTGCCCTGTTGTCTCTGAACCTCCTCTGTCAAAGTCTTTGGCTGAAATAAACGATGAATAGCTCCTCCACCACCACCCCTGCCTCCAGCCTCCACATTAATACAGCTCTGCCTCACTATTGTCACCATTGTCATAGCAACACCGAAAACATCTGAGCTCCAGAAACCAAAAATAGTGTGTGTGTGTGTGTGTGTGTGTGTGTGTGTGTGTGTGTGTGTGTGTGTGTGTGTGTGTGTGTGTGTGTGTCTCCTGCTCCCTCCTCATTAGGCATACAGTACTGGGGCTGTCAAAAAAACCAAAAACGTGGCAAGAATCTAAATATGGCGTCCAGATTCTCCAGATCAAGCAGAAACTATTTGAACCTCTTTGTTGACTGTAGAGCTGCAGCGGTTAGTCGATCCACAAGAACATCAGAAAAAACTTTGATAATCGATTAATAATCATTCCTGTCAATTTGCAAAAAACACTTTATTAATCACTGGTTTCAGCCATTTAAAGATGAATCATGTTCTAGTTTTCCGACTCTTCTATAACGGTGACCTGAATACATTTGTGCTTTGAGCTGATCGGGCGACAAAACACAACATTTACAGAGGTCACTGTGGGCTCTTTTTCGCTATTGATCGTAGCCCTAGTTGACTGGATACTTCATTAAAGATGAAGAGTACACTCAGACGATAGTTCATCAGACCCACCTACCTAAAACTAACGCAGTCTAGTACAAAGATCCAGCATATAATGTTCAGTTTAAGGGGTGTTGATTCAACTTTATGAACATGTTGGATGTGCTGATGAATTGTATAGTTCTTAATATACGGTCCCCCACCAATGCAGGCATACAGAAACTACCATACAGTTGAATTAACACTTCTCTAGAACAGCTTCTATAAAAACTGAGCATTATAAGCTTTGTGGAAGTAGGATAAAATCTACCTTCTTCATACCAAATCCAACCTTCCTCGCAGGGTTGTTGTAGTACTACTGTTAGCCAAGTGTTTTAAATAAACTGGCAGCTGAGTGAACATTAAGAGCCAACATTTTGTATGTCTAAAGTGTGCGTGCAGAGGAATCTCAACTATCTATTGCTCGTTATGTAACCTTTTATAGTAACACACAGCTGTATGCACGCTCCCTGCTAGAGACCAAATGTGGCTAAATGGGGCATTTCTATTATTTTCAGCTAAAGATTTAGGCTACAGTGTTCCGGAGCATGTCTATCATGTTTTAAACGCACCACACACGCCTCATATTCCAGATATTGAGTCCATATATGGGTGGCGTGTGCTTTTGTAGATTAAAACAGTTCTAGGTCGTCTTCAGCAGGCTAACGTTACAAACAATCACGCAGTCCACGTCCCACATTCACCCACAGACAGCATCACGAGCAGCGCGACCACAGCGACGCTTCTGTCTGATTCCTGCCGACTTTTGAGGATCTATCTCGGCTCACCAAACCCAGCGAAGGCGGCTCTCCGGTTCTCCTCTTCCAGCTCCTCCTCCCGTCTCCGCTCTTCTTCCCCGTGACGGCGGAACTCTCCGTTAACGGTAAACTCCTCGGTCAACTCGCTCGCCCTCCTGCCGCTGGAAACAATCGCTGGGGCGCGTGCATCCAGGACGAGGACGAGGAGGAGGAGGAGGAGAGCGCGAGATGTCCATCTGCTGTGGCGGAGCTCGCGGAACAGCAGCGTCTCCCGGCCGGGAGCCAATCAGAAGGCGACCCTCACGCCCCTTTGTTCGCGCTGCCTGCAGAGATGAATGAAAACAACGAAACAATGGCAGAGCCGAGCATGCGCACACCATCAGTCCGGTCATTATTATTCAGTGGAAAGAAACCTAATTTTACTAAAGTTAAAAATGTGACAGATTTTTAAACGTTCATCAAAGTGTTACGGCCCATAAACAAAACAATAAATAATCACATAGATGTTGAGTCCCAGCTTCTCAAATATGATGGTTTACTGATGTTTTATATATATATATATATATAAAAAATGGTAAATTGTTTTTGGACCTCTGGTTGGATAAAACAAGCAATTTGTGGACATACAATTCAGACCCTAGGGAGTTTTGATAGGCAGTTTTTACTACCTTAGGGTCTTTCATAGACTTAAATGATAAATTGATAATGTATTTTAGTATTATTTTAGTTGCAGCCCTTATATTTAACTAACGCAATACTGAAATTTAATATTCAGCAGAAACCGTGTAGAATTGTGGCCCATGTGATGCTCAAGTCTTCACTCAAATTGCTCACCCTCAGAAATAATACATTTCTTAAAACTAGATTTTACACAGGGACCCCCTTTTCAAGAAAACAGCTCCTACTGCATCAATTGATATTATCAGTAGTGCATATTCTCAAACAAAATTACAATTAATTACATTACTAAAAACCACAACCCAAACGAGGAAGTTGGGGATGTTTCTGCTTTGCCTGGATTTTAATCCATTTTTAGCTGCATGATGAATCTCTGCCTGTAATCTAATAATTTTATAAGAATTTTAATCTATAACTTAACAATAGTTTTCATATTAGGGTACTTAATTGTTTTTTGATGGCAACATTGAAAAACGTTCACAGCTATTAATCTAAAAATACTGGTTTGCCCACCTGCCTCGATTGCTTCAACAGTGTTACACTGTATTCTTTGACCCGATTATAGATAGATATATTGGTAGTGATCACCATGGTTACACAGGCATAGCTGTAATCAAATTGACTTGGAAGCTGTTGGTAAATGTGACACATTTCATATCGTTCATAGTGATGGAGAAACTGTTAGTCAATAGTGTATAGATCTTTCTGTACAGCACATCAATATTTACATTTACTCTATCATAGTTAAATCTAACCTGAGCAGCTAAATATTTCAGTTTCATTACCAATAAAGACAAAAGACTGCATTCATTCAGTAACATCTTATTAAATATAGTTTTATGAACAAAGATTAAAACATTTTGTTGCTACAATTAGTTTCCACAATTTCTCTTCCAGACGGTTTAGCAAACTTTACTCCATTAAATATACATGTATTTTTGTTTGTTTTGTTTTTACATCTATTTAAAGTTTCTCAGGTAGGTCTTTCTTTGTACTGGTAATGTATTAACATGGACATGAAAGCAATGTTAGAGTAAAAAAATACAATATGAAAAGGTCCTAACAAAACACACAAAAGGATTCCACCAAACCACAAGTTCAAAATAGGATCATAATGTATTTACTTTTCAAATAAAAAGTACAACAGAATGGTGCGATTTCCAGCATGGTTTATGATTAAAAGTTATAATTTCTTTCTTACAAATATTTGCTTGAAAAAAACAACAACATAAAAATGTATAAAAAAAAACAACAACATTGAAAAAGATAAAACACACAATAGTATATTCTTCAGGTAGCACCCCCTTCAAAATAACTGAAAGGGATTATTGTCTGTGTGTCACACACCTTGTGGCCACCTTCTTAAGAGCTGCTGGTTAACCAGGCTTGTATGTAAATCGAGGAGGAGATTCTGTGCTTGTGAATTGTTTGTTACTGTAACAACTATGTGAGAAACACATATGCATGTTTATAGGATCCTAAAATAATAAAGTACGGCTAAAACTAAGAGGTAACAGCTAAAAGCAAGAGGAGGCTGCCTTTAGGTGCAAAAGGCATCCCATGTTCGTCTTGCCGTTAAGTGATAAGGCAGGTTCACTCAGCTGACGAGGACCAACAGGATCTTAATAAGGTGACCAGCTGGTGTCTTCTTCTGCATCCAGAAACGTCAACAGTAAGATTTCCTGGGGAGAAAACCGGGTACACTAAACACGGGAGGAAACCAATAAGTCTTCACCGCAGGACTGAGGGGTTCAAACAGAGTGTGTGGAAAGAGGAGAGAGAGGATGTGACGGGAGGAGTAAGTGCTGGTTGCATGAACGAACTACACAGACCACGAGGTCACACAGGTCCTGTGCATGATTATTATGTGTGCATACTGTACTGAATAATTCACTACAACAGGTGCCACAAAACTGTCAAACCACCTCAATTCAATCACCACTCTATGAGAAGATGTTGCAGGAGGCGACTGCTCTCTGACCTGATCATTGACTGCCCTGTAACACTGCTCGTTATCTACAAGCCGTCCAGCTGGCGACATTAAGATGAGGATGGTGAGGTTTGAGAGTTTGTGCACACGTCCGAGGTCAACGTCCGAGCTTCTATCGTGAACTCAGCACTGCGTCTCTGTGATCACGTCTTATCACAGATGGATAAAACATTTACTAAGACCAATGTTTTTAATCAAACATTTCCACAGACTCTGTGGTGTTGCATCACATTTTGATACCCCTCAGTTTCTACCTAGCATTTAGACAGGGTCACACATTTTTACTGCTGTGTTTCTGTAACACTCCAGAATCACAACAAGAAAAAGACTAAAATCTGTGCCTCCATATAAATACTGAGGGGTGGGCCCCCTAGTTCAGTACGTACATCCGGCACAGTAGAAGAGCAGAGTCGGGCACCAGTCTGTGGAAATACAAGATTTTAACTTTGCTGGTGTCTGGGGTCAAACACTATCATTCCTAGCAGACAGTGGACGTCTATTGCATCATTCAAATACCTTTGAAGACACAACCCGCCCACAGCTGGGTAAAAAGAAAAAAAAGTTTGATTGTTCCCACAAAGTTTGCATTATGTGCCGAACCACAAGGGTAACGTACAGAGTGCTGAGGTCATAAATGGAGCCACAGCCGACCACGCAATTACGGACGAAGGCCCAAAAATGTCCAATCACAATCAGCCACTTGACCTCAAGTCATCAAACAAAACAACGTTCATACCTTATGGATTATAGATTCTACATCTGAATAAGCTCTAGTGACATGTTAGGTTATGTTCTTGGCACCATTACATGTGCAAACAGTACTTGTAGCAAAAAGGCCCTGATTATTAACTTTGACGAAACTATTCAGTTCCCAACTGTTTTATTTCAGTGTTTTTCTCTCGTTTTTAAAAATAACATGATATAAATGGAATGACACAGAAGCCGCTGACTCTTTAGAATAGCTGCTGTTTCAAGGTAAGTTCCTAAAAGCACCGAC
This sequence comes from Anoplopoma fimbria, assembly GCF_027596085.1. Taxonomy (NCBI): domain Eukaryota; kingdom Metazoa; phylum Chordata; class Actinopteri; order Perciformes; family Anoplopomatidae; genus Anoplopoma; species Anoplopoma fimbria. The sequence goes on along the minus strand of NC_072461.1, from coordinate 9,919,749 downwards.
TGTAGCTGAGGGTGGTCCATCATCATCGTCGTCACACAGATCTTTACACGGCATGAACGAGTAAACTAATAAATATACTTTCAACATTGTGAATGAGACACTTAGACCTGCAAGCAATCATTAATCGCCTGGTCATAAATAAATAAATAGCTTTAACAAGAGAGATTAAAAAGCGAGAAATTTTGGGATATGAGATGAACTTTTTTTTTTTTAAGTTTCTTAATAGTGACAAATTCCAATGCGTTTGTTAAGTTGTAACGGATCAATAAGAGGAAATAAAAATAAAGAACTTTTGAGCATTTTGGTTTAGTAAAAAATCTCAGCTGGCTATATATTTAGCAGTATTCTTTTAGCCGTTACTTTTCTCTACTGTGCTACTTTTTACATAGACATTTACCAATATTATACTGTTGCAACCTTTTCTTCATGGTGTTTTTTTTATTTAAAATTGCTGTTTTCTAATTGAAAACACCAGAGGCACACAGTGAGGTCAAATTAGAGACTCGCTCTTCAGGGTCACACCTGTGCACATGTCAGGCTGCTGACGCTCTCAGTCGCTCAGCTAAATGTCCGCCTGAACTACAACAGACATGGACAGTTACAAACAACAGCAGTTAATTAAAGAGGGGTGAGAGCGGGAGGGGAACGAGTGGCCGAGAATCGGAGGCGGAGGAATGTAAAGGAATTAATCAACATTGTTAAATAAGTGAGAATTATTAATGACATATGCATCGCCTGTGAGTGGATCAGAGAACAAAATAACTAAACTTAAATACTCTCAAACCCAGACAAAACCCACCACCTTTACTTCTTAGTAAAGTCATGTAATATCTAACTGAACGCACTGATGGAGTGGGTTTGGAGAGTGGCAGGGGCGTTTCATTTATGTGGAGGTCCTACATTAAACACACATTACTGCTACAAGCAGAGCACAAGTGACACAGGTGAGAGAAGCTCCACAGAAAGGATCCGAGTCTCTCTGACGAGGCCAGTTACTGTGTGCCATTAACGCGACTGCTGTCATCACAGCGTCTAACCAAAATGGGAGGAGTCCCAGTCTGTCTGTCCTCAGATTTCCTCAGCAACCTTTCATCTGATCGACTTCACACTTTCTGGGTGCTTTTCTGAGGACCGGGGGAACTGCAGTGCCGAGTGAGAGCTCTTAAGATCGATGGTATGCATTTAGTAGAAAGTTGTTATTTACATAGTGTAGTGTATGTTGAGAGGCGACCCTTATTAACTGATACATCGCCTTTCTAGTATTGCATACTGCAAAATGTGACCGGATGCAGTAAGTCATCCTGGTGTTTTTTGCATACTGCATTTGAGATACCAAGTATCGGGACATACTAAATCTTTTCCTGGCATAATAATAGTGTGGTGGTATGGGTATTGGAATGGTCACTGCATGCTGGGTACACCTTGCTACAGAAGCACAGTGTCGAGTGTGAAGATGTTTGGATGAGCCGTACTCCAGACAGCTTCAAGCAGCAAAACCAAAGGCCGAGCAGTCGGCCCATTCCGAACAGGCCCGCTTTGAACAGTGCCTTCGTCTGTTCGAGGAAACGTAAAATAAGCAAATCAAGGTTATATACAAAATAATGATTTAGTTCCATTCAACAAATAAATGAGATAATGGTGTGTCCAGGAAAAGGCTCGTTAGTAACTGATGCATAATACTGACACGTTAAGGGGCTGTAAACCGGTTTGTTACACTGGAGATCTCGGGGAAGAGAGAAGAAAAATGGGGATGCGAGTTTCTTGAGAGTGAGATGAGCGGATGGGATGAGCTGCTAAACGGGTTCGAGGAGTTTTCACTAAAGAGTTGGGGGCGCGAGCTGCAGAGTGACATTCTGCTTTTGAACTCCGGAGGCAGATAGTGCAATAAAATGAAATTTCACAATCACTTTGCATGGCTAATGGCACCTAACAAACCACTTCCATCAATTTGCATGACCCCCGATGTGCATTGTGGCGCTCAAGCTAGTTCTGGTGAGGCTGTTGGTGTGTGCGTCTCCAATGTGGTTGCATAACGAGTGAAGTGGCAAATGATCCGCAACAGAAATTTTGCATAATCCTTGATTGATAGAATCACATCTACGAAAAGAGAATATCTTTTTTTCTTAAGTTGGGCAGTATACATTAGTAAATTATCATCAAACATTCAGCTTCGATTGTTTGACGTCTATCGGTCTCCATCTAGATTAAAGTGCACATTGATTTATGCACAAACCCGTTATTCTATGGCTGCAAACACACATGCACACACACCAACTAACCTCCGCGTGGTGACGTCTTTTATAGCATGCTGTGACTTGCTATAGCATGCTTCAAATAACATAGTAGGAAGGGTGTAAAGACTGACACGAGCTAAAGAAAATACTGAAGTACTGATTGGGGGGGGCGTTGGTGCATCACACATTTTCTTCAACTCAACCCTGAATCCTGCAACGTTTCTGTCCTCCACTCTTCCATCCTTTTATCTTAGTGTACCATCCCTTGCTCCCCAAATTCATCCACATTTAAGATCTTGCAGCACCACCGCGTCGGCTATACCCGACTCTCCCCCGCTGCTGCGCCTCCCTCTCCTACCACTCCTCCCCCCTTCACCCTGTCCCCATGTCCCAGTCTGCTCCTGCAGACTTCCTGTATTCTCCCCCACTGGTAGCCTTGGAAGGTGGGGCTGATGGGGATGTACTTGAAGACGGGGTGTCTGCGGATGAAATCCATTCCAAACGGCAGATCGTAGGATCTCATCCCCTCCAGTTCTGCTGCACTGAGACCAGTGCCAAGTTTCAGCTTCTTGACGCCTCGTTCTTCAAGGGTGCCTGAGGAAAAAAGGAAGACACATCAATCATAGTCATGAGCCCGGATATATAATCGCCTTTCTTCTTCGATCTTCTTCCTGAAAACTGTTTTTAGCACTCTAAACTTCCATTACACTATTATCAAGACCATCCTGCCATATATTTAGGGAATAATGTACATTTCTTTTTAAGGCTGACCTCTTTTTAAAAATCATCAGTTTGACACATGTGAAAAAGAGTGGATTAAACGCCTTACCAGGGATGGTATTGTCCAAAACGAAGGCGACAGAGCCTCCGACAAACATGGCAGTGGTGAGGAGCACGTTCAATACTTGATCAATCCCCACTATGCCTGAGAAGGAAAGAGACAGAGGCTTAGTAACAGACTTTGTTATGGCTTAGTTTGTATCCTTTCTGGATACTGACACTGTGAATCTGTAACAGAGTTAATTTCAGTCATGTTGGAGTGTTCAGCTAATGAATCCCCTCAGACAGATTGTCAGAGACTTACTGACCCAGACTGACTAGACACTGTGTGTACTTGCTTCCTTTAGTGTAGATCAATTAGTAACAAAGAAAATCATGTCTGCCCCGTTCCACCTAGTTTCATTAAACGCGAGTGTCCAGTCTAACCTCCACAGACAAAATGTTTCAAAGGTTGGAGAGAAACGCAGCTAGAGGTGCAGATGAGGAAGAGTTGGGGAAAGAAAAATACACAAGTGATTTACACCACCTGAGAGCATTTTTATTCATCCAATATGAATGGGCGTGGCTGAGAGGCAACATAAGAAAATGGCACACTTTATTGGGGAACATTAGCGTTGTACAAGCTTTCCTAATGACAAATGTCCTTCAGATTGAATGACATAACAGAAGCCATATACATGTTAATTATCTCTCTCTTTTCTCTTGAACATGCATGAATGGGTTCTTAAACACTGAATGTGTTAAATAAAGTTTCTCAGAGTCTAATCTAATTTATGTTACTCCTGTTTATTGCTCAGTACAAATTATGAATTAATAAAAGTCCATTGCAAGGACAGAGAACTTTGTTCACAGGAATATTTAAAAATCTCCATTAATAGTTACTGAGGTCAATGTGACGATTAGTTTGAAAACCTGTGGGCATCCCTCCACTCACCGGTGACTAGCGGGTTCTGTTTGAGGTAGCTCGGCAGCATCAGACCGAAGAAGATGGAGAAACCCAGAACAAAGAGGTTCCTGGAGGAGTTGAGGTCGACAAACTGCAGGTTGGAGAGTCCCACTGCGGTGATCATTCCAAACAGGGTGCAGAACAGAGCTCCCAGCACGGGGTCAGGCAGAGAGGCAAACAGGGCGCTGAATTTACCAATGAGCCCCAGCAGCAGCATCATGGCGGCTCCGTACTGAATCACACGTCGGCTGCCCACCTGGAAGATCAGTCAGAGATCAGAGAGAGCTATATAAATATCTATAAATGTTAGAAAATGGTTAAAAATTATAATTAAAAAAACTATTTTTTTATTATAATTTCCAAGAGCCCGAGTTGACTTATAATAAATGAAGAAAATGATTGTCTCAGCTCCCCGTTTAATTATTTGCAAAATTAAACAATCATGGTTAAAAGATATACAATACCTAAATGGGAGGATGCAGAGAGAAAAGGACACTAAGAGAATTACACAAAGTGTACCTGATTCTAAAACAAAACCAAAAAAAAGCCAGGATAAAGAAAAGAAATGACATAAGTGCAGGTGTGTGTTACCTTTGTGATTCCCAGGACGCCTATATTTGGACTGGAGGAGGTGGAGCCATTTCCTGTCCCAAAAAGACCGTCCAGCACACAGGAAATACCTTCTACAAATATCCCCCTACAGAGACAGCAGAAAATCAAGCTCATTAAAGTGTCTTTCAGAAATGGAAATTCACAAACAAACTGAAACATTAGAGAGAACTAAGAGGCGCTAAACTGAAGCGTTACCTGTTGATGGCATGGATTGGAGGTGGAGGAGCGCAGGAGAGACGAGCGCAGGCGTAGTAGTCTCCGATGGATTCGATGATGCTGGCCACCACCGCGCTCATCATGCCGATCACACCTGCAGCTGTAACCGTAGGAAAGCCCCACTGGACTGTCGGGGTAAAAACACAGAGCGGGTCAGAGCTGAGAAACAGCTGCATTAAAACAGTTATTAATGGCAATTTTATTCAAATACTTTTCCCTTTAATCTCTACATTTTTTGTGTGATATACAGTCATTTTATCTGCCTTTCCCTGAACTATTAATACAGTTTGTAAACCGTATTTCCTGTTTTCTTACCGTCCGCAGTTGAGTTAATCAATAAAGCCAGGGACCCCCACTGAACTTAGACACTTGCATCCCCAGGACATTTTTTCTTTATTAATATACACTTGCCACTTTAATAATATACTTGTTTTAGCATACTCTTATTTGTTTACCATCTTTTATTATACATTTTCATATTTCATTTTTTTTTATTATGTCTTATATTTGTACTGTTATTTACCAATGAATCACCTGGCCAAATTCAATGTATGTGTAACATACTTGGCAATAAACAGCTTCTGATTCTGATTGTACTGTGCTGTCCGTAATGTACTGTAGTTTCTGTACATATCATTGCTGCATTAATTTGTGTTGTACATTATATTGTTTTGTTAATTGTGTGTTTACCACAGCTTCACTTTTCCTACAAAAACCTCTCTATTTATATCTTCATGGACTTTTGATCTGATTAGTTATTTACTGTGTGCAATTACAAGAACGATAACAAATCTAATCTCTGTCACATCACAGGGATTATCGTTCCTCACTGCCTGATTGATCAGAGACAAGGCATATCAGCCATCCTTTTCCTCTTCCTCCTCATCCTCCTCCTCATCCTCCTCCTCATCCTCCTCCTCCTCCTCACACTCACAGGGATATGGGATCTTAAACCAGGGTGCAGCTGCGACGATTCCTTGACGTGCGTCTGTTCGGGCGTAGAAGCCGTACTTGTCTACCTCCGGCGGGAAAACGTCAGTTACAGTGAAAATGAAACACAGCAGCCATGACACCAGGATGGCCATGATGATCTGGGTGAACAGAAACCACCAATCAGACATTAGCAGATAAATTGAAGGAACAAAAGTAATTCTACCTGCTAATGAACATTTTGAATCTTTAGCCGACCTCAGTAATCCTTCATCCGTGCATCATTTAACTCTTGCAAAAATGTAATTTATTGAGAATAATAATATACAAATCTCTCTTCTCTTCCTGTAAAATGTCAAAAATATCATAAATGAATCATTTTTAAATAAATGTATACAATAAAATGTGACAACAGAGCACTATCATAGTAGGATCTGTGTTTGGATCCTAGTTGACAAAAATGTGTTTACATTTAAAAAAAAAACAGTGTGGTTTAGGTCAAACCTCTTTATTTCTCTTTCACATTTCACCTCTTGGTCTGACAACTAGATTGAGGAAGGTTTGGATTGATGTTAACAGTCCTCTACAGCTACGTATCACATGCTTTTTTACAAAACCACAATCAGTTCTGAGCAAATCATATTTAAGTGATCAGCTTTAAATCTCTGTCAGAACTATACACTACCCACATATTTAGTTTCACTTGGGAGTATGTCTAATAACTGATATTAAATGTCTGTTTCACTGTGGCTGTGTAAACTTCACTCATTATTCTTCATAAAACACATTTCAACTCCCAAAGAAAATAAACAGGGTTAAGATGTGATTGTTTTTCAGCCTACAGGGCAACGTTTAACATTCATACATGGATGAATGGAGGCATAAATCAGATTGATAGGTAACTTTGATGTGTATCCACATTGTTTAAACTATTCAATATATCACCAGCAGAGGGCAGGAAAACACTGATTTACACACTGCACAGAGGCAGGCGGAGGAAGAACCTCTTAACCTCCCAGGGAGAATGAGATTAGCGCTGTTGAATAAATGTGACTTAGATGGAAACCTAGTTTGCGGTGGAGGCAGGGGGGGCAGTTGTTAAGGAACCAAAGTTAAATCATTAAAAGAGAGCAGAGTTTTGGGGAATCTTAACATGCAGACCAGCCACAGTTTATGCAAAAAGCAACACGCTGGGGTATGTATGTACTTGAGAAGTTGTTTACTTACAGGAAACATCTTGAAGACCTGCAGCCTGTAGGAAGTCCAGCCTTTCTTGGCTTTGTAGACCGGCAGAGGGAAGTGAACGTTTCTGGCATACTGAGAGAAGAGCAGCACCAAGAAGATAGTCCTGCAGACAGAAACAATCTCCCTCAGTTTGGTGGATCAGTGTCTTATTATTGTCTGTACTACATGTCTGTACAAATCCTGTACGGACATGTTACATTTAGTCCCATCTACGTCTGACTTGGACCCCAGAGGCCGTCATTGCCAATCAATTATCCTAACTGCCCGAGAAAAAGCAAATCAGTGGCAATTACAGGCACATACTTTGTCCCTGTGGAGCGAGAGGAGGAAGCCTACAGCTACAGTGTAAACAGTCGTGACACAGCGTGAACTGCTGCTCACACCACATGAATATCACAGCTTCCCTCATGAGTCAATCCTCTGTTTCTTTAGAGTCCTAACACGATCCAGTGTGATCTTTCCTTGCATAAAAATAAATACATTATTTCCCAAAACATCTTCCTATCTGCTCCATCTTAAACTGGGAATATCCTCCGTGAAGGAGGAGCTCTAGAAAGTCGATTCCGCTGTACATCAGTTCAGTGAATGACCTTTGCATGTATTTACGTAAGAGTCTGAACTTACAGCATAGCAATGCCCCAGTGTTTTCCAGCCCTCTCCCCCGCGGCCTGGAAACCAGACAGGCCGATGAGGGTCACGGTGGGGGTGATGGTCAGAGGTCCAATGTACTTCAGCAGGAGCCCGGGCAGACCCAGCGCTCCGATACACACCTCGACCAGGGACGACACGATGATGGCCCCTTGGATCTGACAGAACATAGACATTGTGGAAAATAGAAAAAAATGAATTAATAAAACAAAGATTTTCTTTAAAATAAATTATGAATCAGAACATGAAACTACCAACTTAAAACGCTGCTGCAGTTTTAAATTATGTTCCCTATGAATCAAAGTCAAGTATATGAAGTACAGGTGCAGACACAGAGGGATACAATATGATGTTGACTGATGCGACACAAAGCAGATTATAATTTAACACTTCAATCTAAATTAATACAATGACTTAAATAAAGAGTGGTTCCACTAACACCAAAAAGAAATGATTACATTCTACAAAATATAATATTTGGTTTATTAACGCTAATACAAGGAACTTTCATTTTGTGCTCATTTTGGCGGCCCCTTTGGACGAAAGTGGTAGTGTTCTTTCAAGCACCAGCGTTGCTTAAGAAAACCTTTGTTTTACTTCAGCTGGGTCCTGCTACACTGCGCAATTAAGTATACTATTCACAATAACTACATAAAAGTAGTCAATCCTCTCACTGATGGTCTTGTTTAATTATGAAGGTCATCCAGAGGCATCAGTGGTAAATTGACAGTTTCATAACACGTTAAAAGTTTCAGACAAAATGAGCAGTGGCTCTAAATCGCCAAGTAAAGTCCATATATTTTAGCAACAAGGCCATTATTAGAACATATCCTCTAGTAACTGATCATAAGAAAATATATTGTCTGTTTCAGCTGAGCACTAATCGATCATGTCGTACGTTTGCTTTGCGTTTATTAATCAGCAGCTCTGCTGAATCCTGTTCACAACAAAATAATGGGAACTCTAATATAGGAACCGTTTAGTTTTCATCATGGTTGGAGGAGACGAGGTTACAGAACAATAATCCCGTTTGCCCCGTCTTTATCCATCTCTGTGGTCAAATGCACGTTCCTCCTTGCCCTCAGCCCATCCATGTCCTGTTCAACAATTTGATTTGGTCTGATTGAGTTTAGTCTCATTCATGCGTCACATAAAAAACAATTACTCAACTGGCTTACGCAAACGTAAAAGGTTAATACAAATGAACAGCTTCTGTCACGGAGAACCAAACCCTGCAGCCGTTGACAGACAGCGTTGACATTTAGCAGCTTGGAGAGAAAAAAAAAAAAAAAAAAAAAAAAAAAAAAGATTCTGCGGCTTAAGTAACAGCCATTATCTAACTAGAGTTGTGTAAGGATTTGACCATCTTATGCAAATATTTATTCAGTTTCAAATAAAGACGGTTTATTCCACAATTAGGTGTTTTACAGGAATTTGGTCTCGTCAATCCAGTTTAGCCTTCTCCTTCTTTAGCTTCCCCCCAGCTCCATTACTGTCCACCTTTCATGTCTTTCATTCGTCTCACCTCTCGTATCCTGGGGTGCCAGATGTGCTCTGTGTTGAGGAGCTCCGTGCTGTTGAATACTTGAACCTCTGGTCGTGGAAAAAGATGGGGAGAAGCAAGATAAGAAACCCAGAGAACTTAATTAGATCACTATGTGAATCATAACTCTAATTATTAATTTGGAGCAGGCAGATTCAGGGGGGCTTAATTCTCTGCTTCGTAAGCTTTAATGCTGACAGCATTTGGAGATGATATCAAAGTTAACAAAGATACAATAACCCACAGCCTGATATCAGATATTGAATTAGTCAAGAGTGGGAAACAGAGGGAGAGAGGGGAGTTTACCGGTGCTATTACACTTCCATTTGTCCAGTGACAGGATGGCTCTGGCCGGTGCGAGGAAGGCGAATGCGCTGGCCTGGAACAAAGGCAACCTAAACACCAGGAAAGCACAGTTTAAAAATGACGTTATGCAAATTTGAATAATCACATAAATGTACAACAAAACTAGTTTTAACACCAAGTAAAAATAAAGGGGATTTTCTGTGTGGAGCCACCAGGTGACAGCATTTCAGTTACTCAGAGATATACAGAGTTCATTCTTTTCTTGCTGGCTAGCATTTCTGTCATATTTTCCACTGTGTGGAGTGTGAAAATCCCCATGGTTGTTGGTTTGGTAGTCTAAGGTCAAACACAGGATGGGGTTGTTAGTTCACTTATCAACGCCACAGATTCACCTCCTTCCTGCATTTTCTTCCTCCTTGATTAAAACTTCCCGACATCATTCACACACACTTTTAGTACACCAATACATTTATTTCCAGTAATGGCCTTTTTTTATTTATTTATTTATTCAGACAATGGTCAGGAATGACCTTTACAAATGAAAACTGTAATAAGCGTTCATGACAGCAGAGGGATAACAAAAGATCAGAGATAAAAACTGAATACATGAACTGAAATGACATCCTATGAGTGGAAATGCTGAGGACAGAAATAAATAAACTGGAAATGGGATGGAGGACTTTTATTTTTTCAAGAAAGAGGAAGTAAACATTTATAACAATAGCAGTACACCTGTTTACTGACTTCAGCCAAAATCCGTCATGATGACATGACAAAGCTCAAATTGGGATTGACGCCTTGTTTAGTTTGCAAATTTCCCCGCTGCGGGACTAATAAAGGATTATCTTATCTTTATCTGAAAGAGATTTGTGCAGCCGTCGGTTTAACCAATGCGGTTTCCCAATAGACATTCATGATGTTTGTGTATAATCACATTCTTTTGTACAGCTGCTTGTTTCCAATGTAGCCAGATAACTAGATACATTAATGTAAAATATACTCCAAACTTCAGACTGACGCAAGTTTTCAGAGGATTTAGCCTTAAGACCTCCAGATAAGTAGTTGATTTCCTGTACCAAGTGAAAAAACTTAAGCAGGAAACATGATGAGGGAACTCTCTGTTTGGTACAATAAATATTTAGAAATCTATGTGGATGTGTCTTTATCTTGGAGTGCACACATGCTACAGATATAATCTAAGTATTTACTTTCTTAAGAACTGAAGCCTGTTATTGTTTTTTTCTGATCTATAATAGAGTTTTATACAGTATGGAATCAGGGCACGCTAAAGCCAGACTGCTACGTCTCTGCTCAAAGACTGTGGCTCAAACGGTTGGGGCAAGCTTTCAAACTGCATGTCAAAGGGAGTGATTTAATTGTTTGCACTGACTGCAGCTACTTATTTATATTATCAGATGTCATTTAAGTTTGTTTGATGTTTCTGTGAAACAGTGCAAGTCTTGGGACACAAGACAATGTTTTACAAAAATGTGAAAAAAACTAAACAAACCTGCCAGGAAAGCCTGTGGCCACACTGGGCAGATCTGAAGTAAAACTAAAGAAGGACGTTACTTTTTAACTATGAAAGTAAACTAGATTGATTATGTGTCTATTTCAGCAAACAAAAAAAAATTATGAGAAAAGGGAGAGAAAGTTAATAAAATTGAAAAGAATCATGAAAGAAAAGCAAATCCACACTGAATCATCTCAAATTACAAAAATGTCTGCAGGTGCCAGCTGCTCAGAAGCTTCATCTTTCCTGGAAAAGCATTTTTTTTTTTTTTCCCAATCTCACTTGGCAGCATAATTCATCAACCCCTTCCACTCTCTCCATCTCTTCTTTCCATCCTCCTCGCTATATTTCACCCAAATTTTTGACTCTTGAATTACCACTTGTGACCAGATTAAAATGTTAAATTTATAGTACATGTACAAAATGTACAGGAATGTCACTCCACTGAAGCAGAGACCAGACTCTGCTGTGTCATTGGTTGTGTCGGAAAGTGAGGAACGACTGAGTAAACGACGAAGGGACGGACTCCAGCTTTGTGGAGGCTACGCTGAACAGCTGATTTCCCTGTTGTTATTGTGACAAGGCAAATATAACGCATCATCTAAGCTTTGAATATAAACAAATGTTTGCAGAAAATCGGTGTACAGCTGAGCTGAGATCGGGTGAGCTTTGTCAGGTCTGAAAAAGTGTCCATGATGTGTGGCGCCTGAGTTGAGTTTGGATGATAGAGGCATTTACCAGGATAATGACAGATGCTCTTAAGTTGCATTATGTGAAGTGTAAGATCTAATGTTTTTGGAGATTGAGTCAGAGACTAAAAGGCATATTGTCTTGGATTTTTTTGGTCAATTTTGACAATTAACTTTTGAAAGTTTTTTGTATTAACCAGTCTCTTGCAAGCGAGCCCCCCCCATCCTTTTAGGGAAGTACAATACTAAATCAGGGGAATACCCCTTTAACCCCTGCGTCTAATGCCTGTGATGGAGGAGGTAAAGGCCACAGATAACACTGTAGATAGAAAGATTGTATTTTTTTGCAGGTAGTGAGTGACCTAACAAACCTGCTCAAAATGAGCAGAGCTGTGATACTGAAAAGGACAACAAACTAAATATCTTGAATAAGCAAAGCCCATCAGTACTGAAAATTATCTGTATGACGTTCTGGACAGTCTGTGGTCTGTTGACGTTGGAGCCAGGATCCAGACGTATATTTGTTTTTTATTTTGACAGTGAGGAAGTACGTAATCAAAGCCTGAAGGCCAACAAGACCACTGATGAATGACTTTTCACAGTAAAAACATTTTAATAATAAGGTGTAAACTTTTTTTTTTATTATTTTACCACCAAAGTTTCTCTGAGCCTCCCACAATGTTTGCACATTATTTTCATAGGAGGCACCAGTCAAGGACATGGAGTATCTGTGTCTGTCTGGGTTAATGTCTCAATGAGACGATATGGCTGGAGCGGCGGCAGTTGGTTACGATAATGAGACCTGACATAATGGAAATGGTTTATTAAAGAGATGGAAACAGAGTCAAGGGTTAACGTCACTAAAATGCCTCTCTTTTATGAAAGAAAAACAAAACCTCATGCCAACATGACCTGGTTTTAATTAAAACAGATCCAGGAAATTGGATAACATCCATGGCAAACGCTTACGACTTATGTCGGTTGTTATTTTATTGGGTTGAATCAGGTGAATCACTCGTTACTAAAACACAAACTGGATTGCATCACATTGTGTACGATTGAGAGCAGAACACAAAAGATTCCAAGCACTGTGAAAAAGACCTGGAGGGCAGGGTGCAGACTGAGAGGTGATATAAAGACAGGAGAAGGGAGGGGGAATGTGTGCAAGCAGTCAGGGCCTACATGGATGGAAACAAAATTACAGATCTGTTGGAGATTTAGATTAGGTGTCATAATTAAACCTTAATGTTAAACTTAATGTTGATATGGCACACTGATGAACAAGAACATAAAAAAAACTGGTTGCCGACCTCTTGTTTAACAGAATGTAATACATCCGAGTCAAATAAACTATGCTGGGAAGGCTTAAAGCAGGGACTTCCCTCTTGGTCAATAGTCTGCCAACAAAGACGGGCTGTGTGTTTAAATGGACTACACTGTATAGTTTCTGGCTTTTCTTCATATTCTTCTCTGCCGTCTCAACACCGAAAATATAAGCTTCTTCTGTGAAGTTCACCTTCTGTTCAAAGACAAACTGCAGTCACATGAACGAAACAAGGAAGTTGAAATGTTATTAACTTATCACATTCTGATGGATAATATGCATACAATACAACTGCTATATAATTAAAAATGCTCCTGTAAAAAAAGTCAGAAACATAATATATCCCTGTTTAAACTATATGTGAGATATCCTCAATATAAATGTATATAAAACACTGACTCTTATGAAGTTCTGGGAACCTACCATGACAAAAAAAGGACATGAAAGCATCTGCTTAAAATGTGCACACACACACACACACACACACACACACACACACACACACACACACACACACACACACACACACACACACACACACACACACACACACACACACACACACACACACACACACACACACACACACACACACACACACACACACACACACACACACACACACACACACACACACACACACACACTCCAGGCTGACATGAAGAGGAAGGACGGAGAAAGGGGAACTTCATGTCGACAATGGCTCTTGACATTAAGTGCCACTTAGAGATGAGAGGTAGTTGAAAAGGGGAGGAACAGAAAGGGAGGAAGTGAAAGACAGAATGAAATGTACGATTTACAGAAAAGCTTCAGCTTAGAGCGTGTGAGGGCATTGATCTACAGCATGACTGGAGGCATGTTTCCCCTACAAGTCCGTGTGAGACGGTATTGTGAGTGTACCTGCAGCCCAGTGTGGTTTGTAGCAGGGTGGTGATCCCCACACAGAAGAAGATGGTCCCAATGAGCTGACTGGTGGCCCACTGATCGAAGCCCACGCACATCGCCTCGGCGAGGAGGAACGGCACGGCGATGGTTCCACTGAAACACGTCAAATAGTGCTGCAAAGACAAGAGGCCACAGAGTCAGTGTGTACGTGTGTCTGTCTATGTTTGAACCTCCATAGCTCTGTTACACCAAGTTTGATACATGGGTACACAACCCAGCAATTTAAAAACATTTTTTTTTTTTTTTTTTTTTTTAAATGTACTTTTAGAAATAAATCACGCCTGACATATTGCAACCAAATTTACTGCTAGTGGCAAATGTAAACCACTTCTCTGGGTGATCATTGAAAGGTTGAAGTTTTTTCACCTTTTGATGAAGTCACCCTGTATCAGAAAGGTGATTTAACAAACTCTGAATCGAACCTTAAACTCTGAGTTTTGCCATTTCAGGGTATTCAACTGAGAGTTCAGTTCTAAAACAACAGTTCAATAACCTCTGAATTAGTTCACTCTGAGTGCATGGTGAATGAAATAAGCCATCGTCAATGGAGTTCAGATACCACAGTTCACCATGGCAACAGGTAAACAAAAGGCAGAGCCTTTTTTTTTTATTAATCTAGTGGACGTAGAGATACTTATGCATGAAGGCTATATATGTTTGAAGATTTAAAACAATATATAAATAAAATACAGTGACATTATTGTAAGCTTAAAATCTGAACAAGTAATGTGTTTGGTGATTTAAAAATGTAAAAACAGTGGATTTTAAATGTTAAAATGTACTTGTATTAAGTGGCTTTATTTTAGCCACATCAAGAACGTAGTAAAGTTAAACACCCACACTGAAATTATGTTAAAAATAAAAAAAAAAAAAAAAAATAGATTTAAATTTTTTTTTTTTTTTAAATTAAAAAAAAAAAACTCACTTTAAAACTTCATTTAGCAGCTGCACCATGATCCTGCTCACTCAGAAATATTGATCATGAATGCAAATATAACAGGAATTATGTTCCATTAGTGACAGCTGACATCATCTGGGCAGAGTCAAAGCGTTATATATCTGTGTGCAATAAAAAGAACTTCCTGTTCTTTTCTGAGCCGGCCGGGACTAAACTGTGAAATTTTACAAGTGAAGGCCTGAAGCAAAAAACCCGGTTCAAAGAAATGACAAATCAAAGCAGTAACTTAAGAACTTAGCTTTTCTTCAGGCGTGGCAGAAAATGCCATTAGGAGAAATTAAACGAGGCAGTTATTACACCGTGAGGATAATGTTACAGTAAGAGCAACTATGACAAAGTTATTTGTAGAATAGTTACCAACTCTGGCTTAAACCAACAAAACAACCACTGTGAGCAAAATCCTATTTTTGTGACTAGCGTACAGTTGTGTGATGAACATTGCAGACGGTCGGATGAAAAATACTGCACCGGGATGACAAGTACAACCACAGTGAAGAATAGGACACACCATGATTATACAGGACACCAGTGAGCGCTTGTGTTTAAACTGGCAATGTCTCGCCATATGAGCTGAAAAACATGTTAGTCAGGGACAGAACAATATATGGATGATTCATAAAAGGTACAGTAAGTCAGCCATGACGCAAAACAGTTTAGGGTGGAGATTTACCTGTAAGCCCAAGAGCACACACAGGTACCAGGGTGGGGTGTCTTCAATGGTATAGATCATGTCCATCCTCCTTGCGTCCATGCTGTCTGTGCTGTCCAAAGTCTCAGACATTGAGCTCTACACACACACACACACAAAGAAACAGATACAAACAGAACTCAATGTCTTAATCATTTATTTTTACTTCGTGCTTAACTCTTCACATTGTGTAAAAGGGTCAAAAATAATATATTCTGGTTGAATGTCTTTATGGGAAAGTACAGGAATATCTGTCAAATGTTGACGTGAGAACAGCACGTCTGAGCGGATATGACTTTTATGAATGATCAGATGAGAAAAGAAAGTGACAGAGAGAAACTGGGTGGAAGAAAACTTAACACATGACTTCACTCTCTCAGAAAAGAAAAACACAGTTACAATGACAACAAGAGAGCGCATAGCATGAGACCGTTAGAGGAGTCAGCAATGTGTGCTAGCTTGAGTGGAAATCCGTTTCCGCTTCACTATTTTAAAACAGAGAACCAGGTAGGAAGTGAAACATTAAAGCTAAAACAAAGCTAACCCGTGTACTTTAACTAAACAGCTTACTAAATAGTCTCAATTTTTTTATAGATACACAAGGGTATAGACTTTTTAAGTAAAATACATGAATGGGTGCTTTTCTGAAATTTTTGAGATTTTTGCTTCATGGGGGTCACAGTTAACCTGGTTTTGTATTTAAAAGAAAAATAAGACAGAAAATTTAAACATGAAAGTGACAATCTTTCAAATTTTCATGAATTCAAACCCTATTTTAAATATTTGTTTCTGGAAAAACACCTTTTTCCAACTGTTTTTTAGTCACTGGGTTTATCACATTTTAACCCGGCTTGAAAAATATCAGCCTCATTTTTCACTCTAATCTCTGGCTTATCAAAGTTATATAAACTTTATTTGGTTATTGATAATGCAAACAGACCATTTTCCTACTGCTGCGTCTTCACACTTAAAGCACTCAACTGGAAAAAACACAAAGTGACATTTATTGAGGAAAAGCCACAGAAACGTAATGTGCTTTTGCTGACCACGATCATCCATCAAAACAGCATCTTTAGAACAAGACAGCAGATCAGTTCTTATTCTTTGCAAGAAGTGATAAACGAGGAGGAACAGCCACAGGGAGCGGTTAGGTGGAGGATTGTGCTCTCTGCTCTGCTGTTTTCTAGAAAATGACTAACTGAACTTTACTTCTGCCAGAGTAGCGGGCCAAGTGTGTGTTTGCGGCAGTATCAAACCACACTTGTTGTTAAATTAAGATAAGATAATCCTTTATTAGTCATGCAGCGGGGACATTTGCAGGCTTACAGCAGCATAGGGTAAAGTGCACACAAGAGACATAGTAAAAGAAGACAAGATAAAAATAAAAATTAAATAAAAAAACAAGTATTATAAATAAGCATAAAAACAGTAGAAAATCAACAATAACTGAAATATTATATTTACAGACAGAAAAAAACATGTTAACCATGGCTTATATTGTCCACTAGGACTGAAATCTGAAGGATTACATCTTTAAGAATGCCAGGTAAAGGTGATGAAAGAAAAGGAAAGTAATTGAAACTGTGGTTATGAGTAAGCCTGAACCATGTGAGTATGTGTCAGTCTGCTTAAATCTTTTTGGGGAATGGACTTTCACTTTGGATCACGTACTAATCACCAGGTCTGTGTTTCACTTCCATTTCTCCATTTTACCTTTTCTGCCCCTTGATTCTCTTTAGTATAGATGGCCATCAGCTCTGTGTTCTCAGTATCCTGGTCTCCGCTGGCACCGCCCACGCCGTTTACCACCACCTTTACACACAGACGGGCTCACGGTTAAGATCTTTAATGCTGCCCTTTCTCCTTTCTCTAAGGCAATACAGAGGGTTAATCTTAATTACAGTTTGCAAAATCCTGCTAGCCCAGACAGCTGGTTGATAATGATGCTTAAAAACCACATTGGAAAGTACAGGTGTGGTGAACAAGTTTGGAAGTTGTGTAACTCTGTGACTGAGTGCCCTGCCGTGTGAAAAATCTGAAATGTAAATCTAATTAACAGTTAATGAAAAGGTGTTGAACATACGTCACTTTACAAGCAAATTAATTCCACCAAGTATGAGTGCACGTGATGTGTGTGCTTTTCCTGCGAAGAGCAAACAAGGGATCGGCTCTATGAAAAGGGACACATTCAATTTTATGTCCAAAGAATTTCTTTTTGAACGTTTGCATGCCTGAGGCACACAATGCAAAGACGCTGTCCCATCATCTGCCAGTTTTCGCTCTACTGTGTTGTTACAGAGTGATTGCTGCAGCCAAGTTTTTACTATAAAGTTCCGTGATCTCTTCTGAGGAAAACCCCAGAGAGAGGACGGACCTTGAAAGTGTTGTTTTCTACATGTAATCAATCTGTGCTGTGTCTACATGCCAAGTCCCACAGATTAAAAAACACCTGGCAGCACTCTCTCAATATGTCAAAGGAATTTTAAAACGAACAACCCCTGTCCCTGTAATACCCTTTTATTATTAATCTCCTCAATATAATAATACAATTTATTCAAGCACTTATTAAATACATGTATTATTATCATATGTATTAAGGATATGAATGTCAAAAAACTTAAGGGTACTAAGGGACACAAAAACATAATCAAATTTTGGGCTTGTCATGTATTTCCTTCCCTTTTGTTCTACTAAACGCCTTATCCGAGTTTCTAAAAGGAAGCCAGCAGGCTTCAAGGTCACAGCCACAGCTCTGCAGAAAGTTCCGTTTTCATTTTGTTCTGTGGTGGAGGCTGATTCTTTGCTATGTTGAAGGTGTAAGCAGACAGTTGCCTATGAACACAACCAGCAGAATCAACGCCATTAGCTCTCATTTAGAGTTATGTTTCTGAATACCAGATGAATTAAAGTTTGTTGGCTTCTCCGGAACAGTTTTGATCTCCAACTCCTTAGGGAAATATATTTAGCTGCTAAAGCCGTTTTAATTTTGAGAAAAGTTTACTTAATTTATGAAAATTAGAGGTACTCTGTATGCAGAGGTCCCTTTTCACAGGAGCAGAAAAAAGAACTTAAGAACAGAACTTAGTTTAATGAATGGTTCTCTGATTAAAGTCTATTGTTCTCATTTTGCCTTTTTAACCTGCATGAAGCTCTCGCCTGGTGCCAGGAAGATGAACAAAGGCAATGGATGGAGCGTCAGCAGCATGCACCGACTGGCTCCGAAATATACCATTTGTGTGTGCGTGCGTGTGCGTACACTCTGCTCGTCCCCCCACATCTACACAGTACAAGCGAAACACAATGCCAAATCTGATCCAAAGAAAAAGAGACAAGGCGGAAATTAACTGACAATTTTAGGTTGTGTGCTTTGCAATCAAATCCTGTCTTTGTCATTTGTCATGATGCGTCTGTTGTCAGCGTTTCATAATTGTATAACCCGGCCATTAAACATGTCTGCGTACCGGAATAGGGTAGAAATCCGCGCCATGCTTGCTCTCCTCTTCAAATTTTCCTCCCTCACTGTTACCGTCCATCGACTTGGAATTGGTATTTTTCCCCACGCCCATCCTTGTGTCTGCGATGTCCTCCTGCTCCTCCTCTGTCCCTCCTCTGTCTCTTTCTGGTGTGAACGCTGCAGATGAATCCTTCAGTCCAATTACATCATCCAGGGCGGCCTCATCTGCTTGGGAGACAGATAAACGGAGAGATTAATATCTTGATTTATAACTCTAAGGGTTCCAATATCCTAACTTCATTGTGAAGGTTCTCATCACATGAGAGCGACAGAGAGGCTGCAAGGCCGCACTTCTTGTTGAAAAAGAAACTGATCTCAGGTCTCTTGTGGTTGTTAATTTTTATGTCCCATCAATTTTGGGTGATAAAAGTATGTTAACAGCAACCATTTATCAAGTTCAAAGGGGAAAGAGATGTAGGTTAAAGCTTTAGAAAACACCTAGATCTGCTTTCTCTGTTTCCATTGAAAACATTTCAGCTCTATTTTGGCTGCTGTTGGTTTTGGGTCAGTTTCGGTTTCGTTAACTTGACTACTGCAGGTGATTAAAGTTCCAGAGAGGTGGAAGTTAGGGCTTATTTATCCTCTGTACTGTGTTGGCTTCTCCCTGTGAAACACACCTCCCTTGTTGGTAAGAGTTGCAGATTGATAATTCTATAGAAGCCATTACATAACTGGTTGAAACTGGTTGGTTATAGCTAACGTAAGAACACGTCATATTTGTTTTACAGGAAGAAAAGATTATTGGATTTTGATGTAAAATTAAATAAAAAATGTTTTTGTAAAATCTTCTGCATATATTGTTAAATAGGTGCATGATACCATCAGGGATGTGATTTATGAAGGATAAATAAAAAAATGTAATCGATCTAGAGCAAAAACAGATAATTATTTGATCATTTATTATCAACCTGACGTGAAAAATGCCAAGAAGAAGTGGTTCTTGTGAGGATTGGTGGATTGTCTTTGTCTTATGTGATATTAAGCTGAACATCTAAATGAGTCAGAAAATAACTAACAAAAAAACTAGGCTTTTAAGAAAATGTAATGCCATTATTAAATATTTTCTGACAATGATTAGTCATAATTTACAGAACAGTAATTTAAATAATCTGCAGATTATTAGGATGAAAGGAATGGTTAGTTGCAGACCTGTACCATTTCTTAACAACTTCTCAACAGATTGAGAAAGAATAAATTGCCTTTGAAAGAATAATTTCTACAATCAGTCAACAATCCATGTTGCCAACTGGTCTGACAGACACAAGAAGAGAAGGTAAGATTATGAAAGGAGATGGGAAAAGAGCGAAACATGAACACAAGTTTGATGGAGAGGAAGAAAAGAGCGATCAAAATTGAGAGATTATGGAAAAGAAGCAGGAGGCAGAGAAAGGAGATGTCAATTTTATCTAGAAGGGGTGGAGCAATATTTTCCAATTTCATGTCAACCTCTGTTTGTGTAAAACAAACATTGAGTCATGTCGTTCTGTCCCACCCCACAATATTTGTGACCAGTATTCACTATGTATGAGAGTGTTGATGCTTTGTGCGACCTAATTGTCCTGTTGAGTTGCATTGATGTATTGGACCTAATTTCTCTCTGATAAAATAAAGGCAACCTAACGAACCAACTAATCTCGGACGAGAAACTTGCAGGATGGTTTGGCGTACAATCTTTTAAAAGCATTAATATTCGGCCACATAGTGGATGACTCAAGGCTTGGCCGTCAAATAAAAGTGATATCTCGGGTTACATGTCAGACAGCCGCTGTACGAAACGAACAAAACTATAAAGGATGTTTTCACATTTCAAAATTACAGTGCTTGGAATCTTTTATCTTCCTGTTGAGGTTCATTAATACAGCAGTTGCTTTAGCCAGTTCATGAATTGTGTTCCACTGTAAATGAAATTGCATCCCACAAGGATACTGTTCTAGATCATCAGGGTCCACTGACAGGTAGTGTTGCAACACAAAAGCCCATTATAATGGAATACTTTACATATTGACCTCCAGTACATGTAAACCTTTTAACGTCTTAGATGGGAGAAGAGTGAACTAAATATCCTGTTTCCTTCCTCCCACTAGACACCAATACAAAGCTGTTTCATTATGTAAAATAGTCCTTTTATTCATTTCTTGGTAACCAAGTTACCAAAACGGTTCTATACTTTAAGGAAAGAAAACAATACTTTTCTTTTACAGCAGTTAATCAAATGATATACTTGTTTGTTAGACTTTTCTTTCCATTCTTAGTCCCCAGCTCCTCATTTTGTTATCACATGTGTTTCTAGGAGTGTTACATCCTTTGCTTTTCATACACTGATGATTTGTGCTAAATATTCGTTTTTTTTAAATTGTTGCATGTAAAAAAAACTAACCAAGCCTGAACAAGTAGACCCAATATATCGAGATCACAACTTAACATACTGTAAAAAAGTTCACGACAAAGTTTAGTCTGCGACTGTTTACTTCGTTAGCTATAAACCATGCCTGGTAAAAGAAAGTAAACATGCCAACTGTCATGGGATGCATACCTAGCGTCATATTCCCTTTCCACAAGTATTCTAAAATTGTTGTATCCCCAAATATCCTTTCCCACCCAGCCAGTCTCCCTGCTTGCAGTGTAAAATGTTGGGATAGGTGTAATACCTAGTTGACACATCCCATCACTCCTTTCAAGCTGGGCGGCTGGGAGCATCTGTGTGGAAGGGGCAAGAGAGAGGGGAAAGGAGGAGGTAGACGAAAAAAGAAGAAGAAGAAGAGAGGAGAGTAAAGAAGAGAGGAGAGGGTTCAAGGATAAGGAGGGAGGTGAGACATCAGTTAATTTGACAGACAGCAATTTAATCACAAGCAAAAGTTAGTGTGTAGTGTGACTAAGATTTAAGTTTAAGATAAATAAATCTGGCTTTAGGAAGGCAGCAATAGTGAATTATGTTGCAATCAAGTCTTTCACCTATAGAGGGTGCAATATAGGAAATATGAGAGAGAGAGAGACAAAAGGCCAGCAAAGAAAACCTTATAAAGAAAAAGCCCTTTTTCCACATATCATGATCGACATGCTACTCAATGTAAATTTGTAGCATGTTATGGGTTATTGTTGTCCAGACGATTACACAAAGATATGTGCTAACTTCTATTGTCACTATGTGTGGTTTTATTGCATTTATGTTTATTTAGAATATACATTTTGTTATTATTTTAAAATTCACATTCCAATGTCTGAATATTCTTAAAAGGTCATTGCTCTTTTTAAGGTGTACTTGCATTACTATTATATTATATTATCATTACGTCAGTGAAATAAAATGGTTGCAAAATGACAATAATATGGGACAATACCTCTAACAAAAGTAGCTATGGGATTTCAAATTATCAAACAGACTCTAAAATATAGTAAATTCAAAAATGAGGAAAAAACAATCATAAAGTTTTTTAAATAATTTGCAAACTGGATTTTACTAAGAATTCTTATGATGTTGTATAGTGGGACAGATATTTTGGAGCAGTCTGATTTCGTTTTATCTTCCAAATATATTGTATTTGGAAGATAAAACTTGAATAGTGAAGTCATTACCTAACTGTAAACACCCATCACATTTTACAGACCGACCTATTACATCAACTTACCTACTGTACTTGGAGTAGTTATGTGCATTCAGTTTTCCTGCTCATTGAAGGATTAATACCAACATTTTGCTCGCCTCTGGATTTTTTTATTTTTTTTTGGAAGATAATCCGATTAAACTGCTTTCCTGTTAAACACATGTCACATTGTTTCAATGCTCATATTTCTTTTGAACAATATTGTTCCCAAATGTAAACATTTACAGGTAGAACGTTATCATAATCAATGAAAATGACGGCCAAACCCTCAATAAACCAGACTTATTCTGTTACAATGCCAAACGACCAAAAATCATTCGAAAGCCAAGTCATCCAAGTCATTTTCTGGCCAATGACTACAGCACACAACACATGAAAACAGAGCACATAAATGGCTCTCTGTGGGTACTGTGAGGCGGTTGTGAGATGTGGAGTGTGACAGAAAGTATCCCAACAGCCTGTGGGCGACTTCAGGTCTGATGAGGCATGTGCTAACAACGGAAGCTACTGTAGCATGACATCCTCTCAAATAACCTTTTGCACTGTTGCCCAAGAGACAGAAACACCCTCCTCCACTCTGCCCTGTGTTTTCTGTCTACTGGTGTTGACAGAACACCCGTAGAACGCGCGCACACGCACACACGCACACACACGAAACGGTGAAAACAAGAGAGACAGAACTGTTTTGAGGGGAGAGAAATGAAACTGAGCTTATATGATTACATAACAGAGGGAAAAGCTGCAGTTGCACAAACATAAAAATAACTTTTCACATTATGTAAAACAAGCAAAGCGTGCGTGTGATTGTGTTAAAAGCACAGAGGGAAAAAAAAAAAAAAAAAAAAACAGAGGGAGGAGGAACAAAGACAACTGTGGTGGTAATTTTGACTCATCCCAGAATAAGCAGGGTGGTTGACAGAGTTACCGCCCGGATCTATAACCATGGTAACCTGATCCGTGATTCCTGTGCAGGCTTGTGCCGCGCAGTGTGGGACTCCACTGGAGGAGGAGGACTTCACACCAGATGTTAGTGATGGCGGTTTCATCTCTAGGGACAAATGTGTGTGCACACGTGTGTGTGTGTGTGTGTGTGTGTGTGTGTGTGTGTGTGTGTGTGTGTGTGTGTGTGTGTGTCTATCAACTCCATCCCCTCCTCCAGATGGTAGTCTGAAGTTCAGCCATAAATTCTGGACCAGGCTATAATAAGCCACAGCTGGTTTATTGTAATGCATGAGTAGTTTTCATGTCTAGTGTCCTTTAAGAATTTATATCTTGGGTCATGAAAACCAATGAATTTGTGGAATTTTCTCTGACTTGTTCAACTTAATATGAAAAATTGAATTCCCATCCCCCGTCAGCACTACGGCAATGCAACGTTTCAGTCATAGACCTTTCTAAAAAGATTTAATTCACATTAAACAGAATCTTAATACTACAGCTACAATTAACGATTATTTCCATTAGCAATTAACGTGATTATATCACCGATTAGCAAAAAAAAAAATCAAATAAAAAAAACAACACAATTTCTCAAAGTCCAAGATGAATTCCTCAGATTACTTGTCCAAAACCTCAAGGTATTCAGTTTATAACAGTGATGTAAAACAAAGAAAACAGAAAACCATGACACTTAAAGAGCGAGAACTAGTGAACATTTGGCATTTTTTGCTTGTAAAGAATAATTGCAGATTAATTTTTTTCCACTGGTCTTATCAATAAATAGACCAACAAATCCACCCCTTAAATCGAGACAAACAGTATATGGAGGTCAACAGAAATGGAATAGGTGTGCTTACAACAGTGCTTTAGTTACACAAGATCACGGAAATGCTTTGTCGTTGTAGCTTGGAATACGTCCCTTGAAGGTTTCACAATAAACAATAGAGCCACACAAAGGGTTTCACTCTGTTATTATTCCAACAGTTTAACACTACAAAGATTGGCCAGTTGCCAACCTGTCATGAATTACACAAAACTTTCATAACTGCTGTGAAAACAATCAGAAGTATGAAATAATCAAAGCAAAGGCACTGTGTGTCGTGTGTGCGCAGCCATGCTCCTGTAACATACACAACAGGCGACACTTTTGATTACAGGGTACACGCGAGGGGTTCGTATTTCCCAGTGAGGAGCGAAGGCGGGGGGGGGGCTGGAGGAAACCCAAACAGATTGGTTTGCAGTTGTTGAGACTGAATAAATGATGTGATAAGATTTAGAGCCATGTTCTCTACACTGCTGCAGCCAAGTATTATTTTCATTTTAATGTTTAGTCTGTAAAAGATCCATTATAATTCCCATAGACCGAGGTGAAATCTTTCATATTAAATTTCTACCAATATAAATAAAATCCTTAAATTTGAGAAACTGGATCCTAAGTTTGTCTAGAGAAATTGGTTGAATAGAACGCTTGATTAATTTTCTGATGATGGACTGATGATAACAAATTCTTTCAGCACTGGTTCAAACATTTTTTTCTAAAAATAAAAAATGACACAATAACTCAGATAAACCCCCTTTATGCAGTAGTTGCATGTTTCTTCTCTTTAAGCACCAACACATTACATATTAAAGTAGTGTAAAACAGGTGGCCTTGGATTTCCCAGGTCAAAGTCTTGTTTAAGTTGTTTACTTAAAAAAAAAAGAAAGAAAAAAAAAAAAAAAAAAAAAGAAAGAAAAAAAGAATTGGTTTTAATAATTCAAGTTATGCTGATCCTAATGTGTCTCCAACCCTTCAACTGTAATTCACTTTCTTATCATTCTATGTGAAGCACATTATTATTTTTAGTTGATTAAATATATATACATATTATTCACATTTAGAAGGCCATCTCCTAACCCGCTAAAAGCTTCAAACTTGGTTTAACTTTATTGGTTTTAGTTTTGCACTTTCTCGGTGTACATCTATAGTCCCTAAATCTAATTTGGGTTTAAACCATCTGCTCGCCTTAAAAAAAAAAAGAGAAGAGGAACTGAAAAATGCAATAACCTTGAGGTTTGTGGTTGGAACACAAACCCTCAAACACACGGCTCTTCATGTCACATGATTTCTTATTCAGCTCTTAAGTAATTACTTTTTTTTTTTTCAAATTCCCTCCTTACAAGTGGATTCCACTCCAGATACAAGTTCACACATGAACTCATTTGCTGCAAACGTCAAATTAAAGTGGCAGCCGTCAGTGGAAATTAACTAATACTCATCAGTCACACAGAAACAACCAAAGCTCTTTGCCAGACACACTTTACACAACCTACAGGAAAGACAGCAGATGTTAGAATTTACTTGCCGAGTCATGCAACCAGTAGACAAAAAAAAAATCCCACGTGAGCTGTCCAGGTTTTGTAACTCGTTTATGTCCGAGCATTTCACTGGTCTGAGTGAGCGACATAAAGTGAATGTTTCAGTCTACAGTTTATTACAAAACATTTGTCTAACTATTGGTCTTTAGTAATTCCTATTTTTAGTTTCTTCATTTCATTTCTTGTTCCTTACCGTTTTACCTAAATGTGCATTAATCTGCTCTGTTGTAGTATTTATTTATCTATTAACTTGTTTTTGGCATTGAGTTAAACCAATTCATTTTATTTTTTTATTTAACCCCACTGGAGCAAACATTTTGATAAAACACAGAAGAATAATGGTAAAAAAGCATAACAATATAAATGTAGAACATGCATGGTATCAGCTTTAAGTGCAGCATCTTTTCAGGACTTCTGACTGGTCCCAACCCTTTCAGCACACAACTGCTCACATGGGGGATTTTTTCACTACCTTAATTTCAAATGGAAACCATTGTTGTATAACCCCTGCTATTCATTTGTGCTGATTTACATTTTTTCCCCCACTTCTCATGCCTTTAAATCATAAGACACAGGCAGAAGTTTGATGAAAGAACTTGCAAAGACCAGCAGGGGTTATGATTTAACTGAAGAAATGTACAACCAAGACTTTAAAGTGACTTATACGGGTCATTAAAGTAAAGGAAATGTAGTCAACTTCCAGATTAAAAATTAACTTGACCTATGCCGTTTCCTTTTTTTTTTTATTATTATAATTTGGCTTTTCTGACGTAATCCTGCTTTCTTTGGTACTTTAGTCTAACAGCAGGTGGACTCCCATGCTGTGCTGTACAAACACATTCCACGGTTTAAGAAACTAAAGCAGCAGGGAAGACAGTTACATCTAGATCAGGGGAGTAGAGATGTTGAGCTTCTAAATGCATTTCCAACCCCCCTATCAAAGCAACACCTACATCCACACAGCATGCTATCAGCAGCGCATGAATGGGCGTTGAAAGTTTGATAAAAAGGAGAAATGTTTCCCACATTTGTTCTCAGACAAAAAAGAAAAGCCATGTACTGCAACTGTACATATTTCTTATATCCACCACCCACAGCCTCAGGCATTATTTCCTTAAATGTCCAACAGGGGGTATTTAAGACTAAAAGGCATCCATTGTTGCTTGAAGTTTATGAAATCCCAGACTCCTGCCGTTGCGCCCAGTGGGGATACCAGTTTCATTTGCTTGTACTGTAACTGTGGAGACAGAGTACATTCAGTCAGCCCCATCACGGTTTCATAAGGATCAGCTAAAAACCTGAGATGTTAGAGCAGATAAAAACTAGGTACAGTTTAGCGGTTCAGTGATGTTCAACAGTCTGCAGTACTGTAGAGGTGAAATACTTCATGTATGCAGTAGAGATCTGCAACTTCAGTGCATGCCCAATTTCTCTTACTAATTATTTTTATTTTCCATTTATTGACTTGTTTAAATTGTTTCCATAAAAAGATTGCAAAATCATTTCTGAACGTGTTCTGGTTCATGTGAAGCATGTTCGCATTACGTGGAACCGAACACACAAACATCAAGGCTCAGAGAGATAAGGAGTCACAGAGCATTACTGGGTGAGGCTCCTCACACCCAGACCTGATACCAGAGCCAGGGGAGAATAGATGGTAGTCATGGAGGCCTAGAACAAGATGTTCACATTGTTCTATACAAAAATCTGCCTGAACAACAATATTGACCAACAGGAACTGAATGCAGGCTAAACAGATAAACCAAAGAGGGGCAGAGAAAGGCCAGAGGGGTGTTCCACTGGTTTACATTGCGTTAGACTAAACCCTTCATGTGACTCATTTTGTTGAATTACTTTCATTATTGATTAATCGGCAGATTATTTTCTTGATAAATCATTGTATTGCTTGGTCAGTAAAATGTAAGAAAACAGAGAAAAATACAGATTATAGTTTCCTTAGTTGTCTGACCAACACTTAAAAACTTAAAATATTCTCTATACAATATCCATAGCATTACTATAGCAGCAAACAACCATTTGTTATGTAAAGACATAATACAGTGTGCAATGCATATGTTGCACTGTGTGAGGGGGATTGCTGGCTTCCAGTGAGCCAGTTTGTACCTTTTGCCGACGCAATGTCTGTAAAGTATAGCCTCTAGTACGATTTGAGGATGTGCTTCAGGGTTCAAGTAACATTCAACGGTCATACACTTCCTTGTATTTTAACCAGTGGGGTAGGAGCAATATTTAAATATCATTCTCTCTTGAAACAAACAGAAGCTTAACACACTCAGTTAAATCCTAGAAAAGAACATTTTATAACATCTGCACCAAAGTTTGATTGGCCTAGTTATTTATTCCCGATTGCCAATAAATTAATAAAGAGCCCCACTGCTGTCTCTCATCCACACACCCCCATCACATTCAGAGGAAATCTTTAAAATGCGAAAAAATTAAAATCTATTGAATGCTCATTTATTCGCTTACTTGTTACACCAGACCAGATGTGACCAGGCCAAATCATTGATCCTTTGTCTATTTTAAAACAAAAAACAAAACAGTGCACATAGACAGCCAATTAATCCAGCTATAACAGCAGCCACACACACAAAGAGGACATTCCTCTGTAATGGGTGGCTGATTGAGGGCTATTGTACATTTTACACGGGACACGTCCTCAACAAAGAGCGGCTGTTGTCCTGAAAACATAACCTGATATCTCAGTATTAAGCTCACAAACTGGATCCTGTTACAGTGATTAATGTAGTTTAACAATTTAATGCAGTGGGCTATGTTGTTCAGTCCCTGTTATGTAAGAATCATATGGAGTGCTATATGATTGCTGATGCATTCTACACTTCGATGATTTATTTATTTTTCACATCTCTTATCATTTTGTATGTGTGTCATTAATACTAGTCCATTTTACCAATAGCCATTTGATTGTATGCATTGTAAGTAACTTCTATCAAGTTTGCTTTATATTATTTTTAATGTAGTTTGTTTTGAGTGGCTGTTGGTGATGGGGGTGTGGGGGAGAGGAAGGGAGGGAGGTAAAGGGAGACTGCTAATGTAATTATAGAAACCTTTACCCAACACAGTGGGAAGGCACCACATGGCACAGTATGACCCAGCATGACGGTGTAATCTTAGTCACATGCTGCGAGCGGCAAACGGGGCCAAGGATCCAGTTCTGTGGCCCAGATCGCCTCACTGTGCTGGTTCCTGGCCCGACTTCTTGTGAGGTGATCCTCTGTCCATTTACTGAAAGTCAGAGTGACTAAGCTATTACGGAAGGAGAAACCTGGAAGCTTCAATCGGGTTTAAGAGTGAAGAGGAAAGAGTGCATGCAACAATTGCATTCACAGTACAATCTGCTCAACTCATCTGCAGATAAAATATTCCTATTGTACAAATGCAACATACCAGTAAATGGGGTTAGAACATCATGTTTATCAGCCTGTTAACAGTTTGATGACTCAGATTTCTCCTCTGCTTTTGGATTTTTTTTGTAAAAGCCCTGTCTAAAATTCCTGAACCAATAGAATGCAAGGTATAGCCTTGTTGCCGGTTACTTTTTAATCCACTTACGCCCTCTAAGGTGTTGCAATTGCATTCTTTTCCACTTGTGGAATAAAACGACATCGTTGTCAGCGTACAGCAAAATCAAAAGGCTTGGTCCTGTAATACTTGGGAGGCTGGTGTAGTTAATATAGTAAAATAATGAGTGCTGGTATAAAGTACATATTTAGTCGTGCATAAAAAAGCATTATAGGACCAGGTTAATGAGCAGCCGCCCGTCAAGGACGCTCTAGGAAGTAAAGCAAACGCAACGAAGCAGAGAGTAATTTCATTGGGCAACACTACACCTTGCATACTATTGGTCGGGGAATTTTGTCGGGGTTGTGAGATTAAACTAAATAGAATATATTTTGGTTTTGGATAAATCCTCAGATAAAAACAAGGAATTTGAAGTCGCACCACTGGGTCTATAAAGTTACAACGGCCATTTTTGTTTTACCGTTTTCTGAATTTTTGTAGACAAGGCTATTTATCAATTGATGGAGAAACTAATCTGCAGACTAAATCATAGTGACAATAGTTGTTAGCTGCTGCTGTAATGAGAAGAATCTCAACAAACTGGATGGCAGACCTTTAGCTCTTGATCCGCATTCCTCATCTGTTGCCAATATCCTTGTTTGGTTTAAGGAATAAACAACATCTTATTTCTAAACCACTTTCTTCCTCCTCTTGAACAAAACAACTGTTCCAAAACAGTGGGTGACGTTGCTTTCTGTTTTAGATGATCCACCTTCACACTGGTCTCCTGACAAAGCATTGATCACAGGTCTAAATGACTAAACAAACCTGTCGCCCAGACATCTGTTGTCACACAGGCTTTCGATGCACACATCACTGCATCGTCAACTTCCTCAGGGACTGGAAGCGACCTTACATCCAGCACCTGAACAGTCAGCAGCACTGGCACCACCTAGGGATTTCAACAGCCACTACAGCCGTTCTCCCTTTACATTGCAACTGGTCCTCTGTCAAATTCAACAACTCCCATCGGCCTACAACACATCTAATAATGTGACTGACGAGTCAATTACCAAGTACCAATTTTGTATGCTTTTATGCTTGTTTTGGTACAGCAGTACATATGTGCGTTGCGAGCTACTGGGAATTACTTGTAGGCACAACTAATATTATTATAAACATATTATTGTCCTTTGCTTTGCTTCAAAAGTGACTCAGCAACAGAATGCTAATTCTGTTACAAAACGATTTGCTTCGGGATAAATAAATCTATCTTATCTAAATCTCAAACTACCATCCCCTCCAAAGTACTTAATATTAAAGGCTTGATGTTGTGCACCAATGTTGCTATTAGATACTGCTGGTTGACTTGGTTTACAACAAGTAGAAGAATTCAATCAAGCCAAGTATTATATAAAAAAAAAAAAAAAAAAAAAAAAAAAAAAAAAAACACAGGTGGGGCAGAGGAACTGGCACAAACCTTGTTCTGGCTCTCTCACACACCAGCGTGCCTCAAGACAAGATTGAATTTACCAGTTGTGAGTCTGGTTAAACGCAGAACTACTCAGCATGCAAGAATAGTGTTGTGTACTTAGATTGTACTGGCACCAATAACATTCGGCAGGTACGCAAAAGCACTTGACTTTATTGAAAGGAACCAACTAAGGCTTACACACAAGTTTAACTTAACCCTCTGAACCCCAAGCAGTTTTGTGTAATTTTTTGATCTGGTTACATTTGACTCACATTTGACTCGCTTCTGGCTATGATCAATTGTGAACGTTTGCAGATTTTTTAAATAAAACACACTTTTCCTATGCAATTTAGAGGGTTAAAATAATAATAAAAAAAAAAAATAAGATGTCCACTTGCTGATTTGAGATATAAATCATCAGCATCCAGGCCTATTCCAGACTGTGAGGATATTTTTAGATGATGGCATCAAGGTTCAAGTTTGCTTTTATTGACCCAGAAAACATTTTTTTGTCTTGGATTAACAAATAGAAGACAGACATAGAAGAATAGAAGACAGTTAATTGATAAAAACTCTGGCCTTGATAAATTACAAGCATGCAAACACACCTTCATGCCTAAAGCCAAGCACTGAATGAACCATCCTAATATAAGGTCAACTGATAGAGGGACAAATTCAGTTTTATAACAAATGTGCTTACACAAAGGCCCATTTACCAGAGATGTGATCATACATTTCTTGGAAATAAGTCATTCAGCATGAATAAGCATTAAAAAAAAGAATTACTAAACAACGAAAACGAGATCTTAGTTGACAAACACCAAAACAACCAATTAGTTAACTAACAAAAGGGGTAGCCCTTATTTATAAGATAAGATAAGATGATCCTTTATTAGTCCCGCAGCATGGGAAATTTTCAATGGCATAAAGACCACGTTATTATGGCCCTACTCAGTCTGAACATGGCTTGACGGCCCGGATTATGAAAAGTATGGGTATAACAATAAATTGTTCTTTATACGAAGAAAACATTAATCAACCCTAACCCCAACCCATCAACTTACCTGTTTGATAATGTGTATTTGCCTATGACAGAAGTGCGCGAGCACGAGCGCGAGCACGCACACACCTGCCAGCATAGCGACGTTTCCAGGACAACCCCATCATCAAGAACCTATACATCCTAATGGCCAGTCACGCGCCGGTGTGCCAGTTAGTGCCGCCTGGTAGTTGTAGTTTCTTATCTACCTTATGGGTTCTCATTCAGCCAAGTGCACCAGGGCACTGCAGATTAGTGTTGCATGTTTAGTCGTCCTGTAACGTGCTTTACGTTTTAAAGACACAATAAAGCCTTCACATCTAGAAACCTCGCCATGGAGATACGTAGCCTCATGGTTCCTGTTTGTGTTTCTGTTGTGCTACGTTGTGTCGACCCGGTAAAGAGTGACTGGCCGGGCCTTGTGTTTCACGGTCACACTTCGGCATCAGCAGACAAACGGTCACACCGGCCCTCCGCTCGTCCTGCGTTAGCTACGGTACATCTCCAACCGTTAGGTGTTCTCCGGTGAGCGCTCGAGCCCGACGGTTAGCATAGAGCCGGAGTTCTAAACGTCCCTCTCCCTCACGTGCACGCGTGTGCCGAGCGCGTCCCATGGAATTGAAAATGGCACGTTCCGTCCTTACCTGCCTGATGAAGAGAAGGAGCCCACTTCCACTCTCGGTCACGTCCGTCGGCTCGTCCCCGTGGTTTTGTGTTGTTGGAGCGGTGTGAGCACGAGGAGGCGGTGTCGATAGCCTGGACTTGTAGCCGGAAGGTAAGTCGAGCCGAGCGGACTGCGGTGAAGAGTCTCTGAGCCGGGTCTTCCGTAACTAGGTCCTTCTCTTCCACAGACTGGGGGTTTTAAACAGGTCCTCTGCTCATGGAGGGACTTCGCCTTTCATAAAGCAACGGGGTTGACGTAAGTCATCACGCATGCCCACAACCGCCCGTGACGTTTAGCGCCTTCCCCTCTCGCCCAGTCATGGAGCCGCGGCTCAGCCAATCAGAAGCGGCCTAGCGGTGACCCGTCCCTCCTCCCTCCGTCCCCTGCGAAGATGGTCAGTGACAGCGCCTTCTAACCTTTCTTGCATAAGCTGCGCTTTTTTTTCCTGCCGTTGAACAGTTACTCAACCAGCACGTTCGCCACCCCCAAAATATTAAAATGCGGGTCTTTCTGCTTGGCATCCACTGCGTTGTCTCCAGGCTGATTACTCAACCACACTGCCATCTGATGGTTATGTATTGGCCCACATTCACCCTGACGTAAGCCAGTTGGCAAAATGTTGGATAACGGGGCTAAAGCAGCATGTGGCAACCCGTTAGCTTTTTTGGCACATCAATTTTTATTGGCTTTAAAGAATAAAGGGTTTTGAGGTATTTGAGAGTTGCAGGAGTTAGCATAATTACAAAACAAGGCATTTGTTACTGGTATTTGATATATGGTCATCCATAACAAACATATATCAGGACCAAACCATCTATCCCGGACTTCTATAACCCAAACCAAGGATGATCTTATTAAGGTGCATTTCCATTTAAAATATAGTAAAATCCCCACTTTTATTCAAGGTTACAGCAAAAATGTGTTTGCAATATGTATGTTAAGGTTGTAAGTCTTCCTGTAAGTCGCTTTGGATAAAAGCGTCTGCTAAATGACTGTAATGTAATGTAATGTAATGTTGTTTTGCTTCGATGAAATGCAAGTTTGAAATATCAACAACCTGATATAAATGTTACCTGAATATAAAAGAGCACTGACATTTTTATTACTGTAAATACAAACGATTAATCCCTCTCTTTGTAAATAGTAACTTGTGAAATAATAGCTTGACTGTAAAGAATGTTTTAATGTAAACACATTGATTCTTGTATACTTGGAGTTAACTTGGTTAGGTTTACTAGTACGTGTGACCACATTCTCTGTTACCTGCATAACATGATTCACAGAGTGACCTGTTTACTCGCTGTAAGTACAAAGAAAACCCATGACAAACCTAGTGATACCTGAACTTTTGATCCTAGTAAAGTCAACAATACCAAGTCTAGTGCTTCAGCAAATAAGGAGCTGCATCAGCAAACCGTGTTGTCATCTCCAGTCCCAACTCAAATTTAAATATTCAAAAATGTATGATATCAACAGAATGGGGGTAGCCAACTTTATGATGTTCTAATAAAATGTTTTGCAAGTTTTTCAAGGCCAACCTAAATCCTTTATACATTTAAACTTATTGTTTTTATTGTCAGATGTTTAGTTTGACACCACTTTCAGTTCTGCAAGCCAAATGTAAAGGTGCAGCCTGCAGCCTTTTAACTTAGCTTAGCATAAAGAATGAAAAGCAGGGAGAAACTGCTAACCTGGCTCTGTCCAAACCAGCTCCAGCATTGATTAACATGTTATGTCTTAATTTAATCTGTACAAATAAATGACCATTTTCTTATTGTTTTCCCTCAGTTAAGTCATGCTGCTAACGATAGTAACAGTTGATGTCTCAGATAAGACTTTAAGCATCTCTGTTGACAGGAGGTACTGAAGTGGCGCCCACTGCAGGCTCTCTGCAACGCTGCAGTCCTTTACTCCGTTTAGTTCCAGGGATCCAGATCATAGGTCATACACATACAAAAAAACCGTTACTGACAATTAACAATATATATTAAACCCCACACATCATCCTGCTGTCCCAAATACAAACCAGTGCACTAAATGTGGATTAATCCTCAATCGAAAATAATCCCGAACAAATGCAATATTTCCTCCCGTATGTTGGATTAAAAACTACATTGAATTTGGAATTTACTGATGAAACTTTATATTTGGGTTTTTAAAGATTATCGTCTTCAGTAGGAACCAATGGGCTTGTAGCTGACAGCCGCAGACAGGAAGTCAGACAGTATTTAGAGACGGACTAACATCTTGTTAGTTCTGAACCTGCTGACAAACAGAAAAATATAGAATTGTATCAAACTTATCCTTTAATTTGTTAATATTTGTAAGACTAGTGGAGCTAGATAAGATGGACGTGTAGGTCACAATTAGTATTTACTAAAGGACTACAACTAAAGATTCCTTTCATTATAGATTAATCTGATAACGATTTTCACTATTAATTGGTTAATAATTTGCTCTATGAAATTTATGAAAATATAGTCCAAGTTGATGAAAACAAATATCTCGTTTTATTTTACTTGATAGTCCAAAACCTAAAGATATTAGGTTTATTATCATTAGAAAATATTGACATTCATGAGGATTAATTGATTTTTTTGGGGGGTGCCGTTTTGACCATTAAAAGATTATGAAAATCCATTTTCTGTCAATTGATCAACTTATTATTTTCAATAATTTGTAATGTGTTTGTAATAATAGCTGCACTGCAGTAAGGTAGGTAAAGTCAGCTAAACAATGCACCACACTGACTATAATGAAGAGTCTGCTCAGGTACAGTTTGAAAGGGCAGTTGAGTAAGGTGGTGAAATATGCAGCTAAAATCTGCAGGTTAATGTGAGAGAAACAGATTCAGAAGGTGTTTCTACCGGATACCGCAGCGATTAAATAAGAACGAAATTCCACCTGTCAGCAGTCAATCACAGAGAAGACAGATCCAGGAACATTGCTGCAGCGGTTTAGAAGTCTTCAAAGCCCTCCTCTGTTTATGAGGCAAGCATAGTGAGCAGAGTTCAGAGTTTTTAAAAGCTGATATCTGTAACTTTATCTTCTTTGAAGTTTGGTGCACACATTCATGTTCCTCTCACAATTCTTCTTACTGACTTTGGTGATCTTTGACTTTTCCTCTAGCGCCATTACGAGGTTTACATTTCTGTTTTAGTTTAGGGATTCTCAACCACTATATGATGGATTGCCATGACCTTTGGTCTGACAACGTCATCATTCATGTTCCCTTCAGGATGAACCGTTGCATAACTTTGGTGATCCTCTGGCTTTTCATCTATAGTGCCATCATCAGGTCAACATTTGAATGTGTCAGATGCGTTGGTTCATGGGCAGATGCCTGCAGAAATAATGACATCAGCCTCAGATAATTAGCAGATGTTAGCATGCTAAGCTTAATTAACATTAGGGCTGTCCTCACCCAAAGAAATTCTCAGTCGACTATTTAATAAGTTGATACAATAGACAGATCTGTAATACTCTAACTCTTATGTTTACTAGAGTTGTGCTCATACTTTTTTTAAATAAGTCATAAAAGCTTAAAAAAAAACTATTTGACTAAATAAATAAAAGTCGACTTAGCCCAAGAGCACGGATAAATTGACCAATTAACCAATCGACTAAGAGGGGGCAACCCTAATATAATCCATAATAAATCTTCCATCTCCCATAAAATTGGACCTTCAGTTTCAAATATCCCTGCTTATTCTGAAAAAGAAATTGTATAATACATCCACGTGTGAAGCTAGTAAGAGACTTAATGAGAGGCCGATAAATGGAAACACAGTTGTTGGCCCGGGACTGGAAGGGTTAATGTCACTCTAGTCAGTTAACATTTAGTTTTATCACACACAGGGTTTGCTGCTTCGTCAACCGAACGCAGGATGCAGTGAGAGGACGCATTGAAGAGGAGAAGTTGCAGCTGTCGACAGCGTCTTTAATTAAACCGACATCACAAAGGTCCTACTGTACTGTACATAATACTGTGGCACTTAAGAGTCAGCATGCTCGTAGATACTGAGGAACTCAGATAAAGCCTTAATTCAGCACAGGAACACACTTTTAACAGTCCTTTTGTTTTCTTCACAGTACCGTATACCGACTCACTTTTCAAATCCGACCAGCTCAACATAATCCTCCGAAATACAAAAAAGAAAAAGGAGAAATATTTAAATAATCTGTGAAGAAGTGCTACTAAACATGATATCAAACAGAGATTTCTAAAACAAATATTCTGGTCCTATTCCATCAGCCGCTGCAGCACAGATGAAAACAATACAAGGTAGGATGTATAACTATTAACTATACATATATACATACACACCAGCGGTGTATCAGGTGCAGGTATCTACAGTGCCTTTACTTCAGGCGCATATAATACATAGTCATAAAACTGTAGTGCAAGCTAATTCCACATCACATATTTGATGACAAACATGCTTTAAGTTCATTTCTCTTTTTTCTTCCTTTTATTCTCTTAGTTCACTTCATCCGGTGCTCTAAAAACAGCAGGTCTGTGTGTGTGTGTGTGTGTGTGTGTGCGTGTGTGTGTGTGTGTGTGAGAAAGAGACTCGTGTATTAGTGTTAAAGCTAGTTTCGTTGTGTGCTCAGGTCAGAGGATTATTGTAAGCTTCTTCATTCCTTGTTGGTTATTGTTGATTCTGTTTGTTTGAGGATAAAAACACAAGAAGCTCTTCTGTTTCTTCATTTGAGGACACAAAAAAACACTGGAAGGACTTCTATTCTTCTGTCTGTAGCAGTCCTTTTTAAGTCCAGAAGCAGTTGCAAGATACAGCTAAAGGAGTGCAGCGAGAATTAGAAAAACAAACCAAAACGTCTAGTTCCTGTGTCTTTACCGCACCTACATTATTTGCCAGGATGAGCTTGAGGCGTGGGTGAGGTGGGTGAGGTGTGTCTGTGTGTGAGTTTTGCAGTGGGGCCGGCTTATATCACGTTCTCAAACAGCTGCATGGAGTTCATGATGTTCTCGTCCTGGAAAAAACAAGAAGAAAAACATTTGTCACCATG
Organism: Anoplopoma fimbria; assembly: GCF_027596085.1. Lineage (NCBI taxonomy): Eukaryota > Metazoa > Chordata > Actinopteri > Perciformes > Anoplopomatidae > Anoplopoma > Anoplopoma fimbria. The sequence goes on along the minus strand of NC_072461.1, from coordinate 9,882,008 downwards.
AATCAGAAATAAACAAAAGTTCACATTGATATGTTTGATTATTTTAGAGATAAAATATACAACAATTAACTCAAAATTCGTCTGTTGTGTCTAGTTGTCCAAAAACATAAATCATAAGTTTTTAACCTTTTATGTTTAATCTTGTATGAATCTAAAAATGTAACAAAAAAGGTAAACAATTCAACTCCCTGTTAATTTACTGAAGACAGTTTGGATTGAAGACAATATAGATTAGTAAAAAAACGTTTAGTCCTTAAGCGCCTTCCTTTTGCACTATCAAAATGTTAGTATTTTATTTTAATCAACTTTTTTAATCTCTTTGTACATATTTTTACTCTTAAAGTTTTTGTCAATTGCTCCTAATGGTTCTCTTTGATTGAGGCATGTTTGAACAGCTGCAAAGTTGCAGCAGATTTATTGCCCAATATTTGAGTTTGGGGTCAATTTAAGTTACGGATAGATCATCTCACACACAAACACAAGTATTTCCCTCAATGACAATGTTTCCAACATGAGTCCGACTTATGCCCAAGCTTACCAACAACATCAGGAGGTAAAGCCTTCCACTGTAGCCCATAAATGACAATTAACATTTTACAGCTTTTGGAGCGGTAAAAACCTGTCTGGGAGAAGTGGACTTCTGTGGACTTTGACTGACTCAGGGACAAACAGTAGTGGTGGGCTGTAGATCCACGTGAGGTTGATTGACTGATCTGAACTCAAAGAAGCAAATAAAAGCTACATCATGAGTCCCTGACGGAAAATGTAATTTCATATTGTGAATTTACATTTTTTTTGTGTATTTGTCATGGTTCATTTTCTAGCAGGCATTAAGAAAACCCTAATGTGCACACTGTATGGGGAAATATTGGCTTAAATATAGGGCAAATATTTGAGTATTTAGAACTTCTCAATTAAAAAAGAACACAGATGGAGACCTAATCTTACAAAAGTCAAACACTGACTGCAGAAGTGTTGAAAAGATGAAAAAAGTCATGATGGAATATATTACAATATGAAAGTACACGTTGGAGTATATTATGTGCATAATTTTTAGCTTGGAATGTTTTTTTTAATTTGTCAGCACGTTTCAGCCAAATGAGTGTGGTGCTGTAGTGGTTCGGCTGAGGCTCAGATGTTTTGTGGTTGCAGTGATAACCCTGAGAATGGGCCGTTTTACCAAAACGAAGACCAGACCATCTCTACTAGAGAGTAAGGACCCAGACAAATATCCTGTTATTGGGGTGATGAACATACAGAACACCCCTCTGTTAATGTTGGTTTGTCCAAAATAATTTTGGGCAAACCCACAAATTCATGGTTCACAATCACAGTTTTTGAAGTTGTGGTGACTCCGTTGAGAGCGCTTCTTTTTAACACCCATGCTTTCAACAGTAACACCCATGCTTTCAACAGTAACACCCATGCTTTCAACAGTTCTCTTTTTTCTTCCCGAATGGGTTCTATTGATGAAAAGGGTGCTTAATGTCTTACAAAGAACACTTGAAAAACCCTTGCTTCAAAAGAGGAGAAACAGAAGCAGATGGTTTTGGGTAGAACCTCAGCCCTGCAGGAAGAAACCTTTTCCGACTCTGTGGTGGCATCAGCCATCTTCTATGGAGTGGTCTGCTGGAGCAGCAGCATCTCAAAAGCCGACAGGAAGAGACTTAACAAACTTGTCAAGAAGGCCAGCAGTGTGCTGGGGTGTCCACTAGATAGGGCGGTGGAAGTGGAGAGTGGGAGTTCTCCAATCAGAGGGGATGGTTCAATGGCTCGATGTGTCCTTGGGCAAGACACTTAACCCCACTCCCATGGGGGACTGGACTCTGACATGGTGGCTTGCATGGTAGCCTGTCATCAGTGTGTGAATGGGTGAATGATATGTAATATACTACTGATTGTAAGTCGCTTTGGATAAAAGCGTCTGCTAAATGACTGTAATGTAATGTAGATACAGTGGAAGTGGTGGGAGACAGGAGGATAATGGCTAAGCTAACACCTCCCACCCCATGGGGGACACTCTGACAGCTCTGTGCCGCTCCTTCAGCCACCGGCTGCTGCTGTCCTTCTTTCCTGGCTGCACAACCAACAATGCTCCCAGTAGACCACACATACCAAAAAACTGACAATATAAATCCGTGCAATATAAACATTCTGTGCAATACCAACATTTTTCTGACTGTTTATATAATATTTTAGTTTAAGAATTTTTACTTATTTAATATTCTTTACTGTGTTATTACTTATTTACTTATTTATAGTACCTGTTTTGATCTTGTACTATGTCTCTTATTTACACTATCCTCTCTGCTGCTGTAATCCTGCAAATTTCCCCCTAATAAAGGATTATCTTATTTTATCTTAAAACATGAGTGATGCTTTACCATATGTGCAAATCTGGATAATCTCAGCAATAATACATCATATAATACAATAACAACATGTCCTGACATGTCCAAATGTCAATAAAATATCCTAATCATGATCCTGAACCCTGAACTGTTGTATACAACAGTATTTGTGTTGATGAGTAAGTTTCAGTTCGTCATTTAGTTTATGATTTCTGTCTGCTGTCTGTTTGTTTATGTGTGGGACAGGGTGGAACAGTCACCTTCTGACAGGTCTCGATGAACTCTTCAATGGTCACTACACCATCTCGGTTTTTATCCATTTTCTGTTGGAAAAATACAGGGGAAACAAAACAGAGAGAAAATAAACATTAGAGATAACAATTTACAAAATCTTTGTCTTAAATAAAAGTACAAAGGTATTAGTATAAAAATTGTAATAAAAGTAAAAGTAGTCATTATGCAGAATGGCCTATTTCAGAATAATGAATATCATATCATTGGACTGTAATTATTGATGAACTAATGTGTACATCGCTTTAATGTTGCAGCTGGTAAAGGTTACCTACTCTATATACTGCTGGGTAACTTAATCCATAACAATACATCATAATGTTTATGTTGGTTAATATTTTGTATTAATAATGTAAATCCTCAAAGTAACTTGTAACTAAAGTTGTCAAATAAATGCAGTAGAGTAAAAAGTACAATATTTGCCTAAAGAATGTAGTGGAGTATGAAGTATCATAAAATGGGAACCCTCCGGTAAAGTTCAAGTACCTCAAAATTGTAATTAAGTACAGCACTTGAGTAAATGTGGAGTTTGCATGTTCTCCCCGTGTCAGCGTGGGTTCTCTCCGGGTTCTCCGGCTTCCTCCCACAGTCCAAAGACATGCAGCTTAGGTTAATTGATGACTCTGAAATTGCCCGTAGGTGTGAATGTGAGCGTGAGTGGTTGTCTGTCTCTATATGTCAGCCCTGTGACAGACTGGTGACCTGTCCAGGGTGTACCCTGCCTTCGCCCATTGACAGCTGGGATCGGCTCCAGCACCCCCGCGACCCTTAACTGGATAAGCGGTTACGGAAGATGGATGGATTGACTTGAGTAAATGTACTTAGTTACATTCCACCACAGTGTGCTTGTGTGTTTTGTATTTGTGTGCATTCAGAACCTGGAAGAACTTGTCCACGTGTTCAGAGGGCGCTTCGTCCCGCACACAGGGGTAGGTGTACCTCCCCATCATGTCGTAGATTGACGTCATAATCGCCAGCATCTCCTGAAGAGAAGAAGAAGACCTTCTGTCTTACATCGACTATATATTTACAAAGATCTTAGCTACACTACAGACGGGGGATCTCTAATGAATCATGCAGTACAGTCAGATAGAGATACAATTATGTTGGTTATACCTGAATCACAATACATTACCCAGAATATAATTCAATAAAGACGGAGTGTAATGGTAAAATGCATAATTTGCCAGGTACTGTCAAAAATGTCTGACATGTCACAAACCTCTTTGGTGATGTAGCCGTCCTTATTGATGTCGTAGAGGTTAAAGGCCCAGTTGAGCTTCTCAGTGACCGAACCTCTGAGCAACACCGACAGGCCGATGACAAAGTCCTCAAAGCGGATAGAACCGTTTCTGTCGGTGTCAAATGCGTTGAACAGGAAGTGCGCGTACGTGGTTGCATCTGTGCACAAAAGGAGTCAAGGTGACAGATTTAGTGTGTGGTATCTGCTGATTCTCAATGTCGACACATTATTCCTAATAGCTGTTTGGAAATAAAGCACTTCATGAACCATCAGTGTTAAGTAAACTTACTCAAGTTTTGTACTTAGGTACGACTTTGAGGTCATTTACAATGCCACTCTATACTTATATATCTCACTAAATTTCAGAGGGAAATAATGTTCTTGTTACTCCGGTACATTTTCATAGATTTTTTATACAAAACATATGATCACCCTTTATAATACAATGCATTTGTTTCAATATTTCAGTCTATAATTGAGGCTTTATTTCCTTAAAAAGGGAAAAAAATTCCACTAGAGCAGTGAATATATTCCAACTTATTCTTGTGCAGCAACATGCTTCATACTAAGTCGATTTTAGTTTTAGGTTCATTTGAACTCGAAACAGGTTGAAAAAATCTAAGATTTGCTCACTTGTTTTGGGAAAATAATTATAGTCATACCTGTTTTTTTAACATTGGGACTCTAAGATTGAACTTCCAAACAGGACATAAAGTAGTTAAAATTTGCTGGATATCAATTTACATGATTTACATATTAATGCAGTAACAGTAACATTAAAACAATAGTATAATCTTCATACAACAACATTAAAGGAGGCATACTTCAATACTTTTACTTTTGATACTTTGAGTCAGTTTTTGCTGAAAAAAAGTGAGAAAAATATTAGTACTATTAGGAGTATTTTAACATTGATGTATATTACCTTTACTTAACTAAGTATATGTATACTTCTTCCATCACTGTTATGATCTAACTTGTTTTTATGTATCAATTACATAGTTTTTTAAGGTAAGTCTTGCAAGAAAATTATGAAATAAAATTTGGGACATGGAAAAATAGGGAGCCTCATTTGCTCAGCTAAATATTTCAGATAAATTCGGTGCAGTCCCTAACAAGGAAGGACAAGAAAGGAGAGATTGTTTTAATATCTAACCTCCTTGGGGAAAGAACTGAGAATAGATGGTCTTGAATGTCTCCTCATCAACCATTCCACTGGGACACTCCTGCTCAAGAGAGGAAGGGAAAAAAAGAAACATAGAGTATAATTCAAGTCTATATATGGAATAGTAAATGCGGTAAAGCAATGAAGACCATCTTTGCAGCTTAACATACATTCTTGAAGCCACGATAGAGGGACTGGAGCTCCTTCCTGGTGAACTTGGTCTGGGCCTGCAGCTGGTCCAGACCCTCCGGCTGGTGACGCACCGTCGACAGCTCCAGGTCACTGTCGCTGCTGTCTGTGGGAGAGAGAGACAGAACAGGGAATGGAGAGAAAGACAGGAAGAGATGCAGAGGGGGAAAGACGAGGTGGAAAAAGAGGGAGGATGAGGCAGACATTGAGTGTGTGGGTGCAGGTGGACATTTGGGGAAAGGGGTGAGATCACACATTCATAGAGCAGGTGGGGAAAACGTGCGTGTTTAAGAGAGTGATTTAGCAAAAAACTGTAGAGGAGCAAATAGCAGGCAAAAAAAAGAAGAATAGGTACTTTCTTTGTAGCCGAAATGTCACAAAACAAGAATTGTTTTACTCTGTTCATTAAAAAAGAAAAAAAAAAGCCACTGCAGAACTTCTGAATTTGAAAAATAAATTAAATCAAAGAGTAATTCACCTTATTGTTTACCAGTTCACACACAAAGCACTGCATGGCTGGGAAAAATTGAACAACAAGGAAGGGAGGGAAGTTTTTTCAAACTTGGTAGGGTTTATACTATTACTATACTCACCATCTTTAGACAGAGAGAACAGAGGAGGAGGAAGGAGGGGTGTTGACACAAAGATGGAGTGAAGGAGAGTAAATGGAGAAGAAGAGAGCGATAGTAAGAGGAAGAAGGAAACAAAAACAAAGAAAACAAGTCAGATCAGACATTGAGAGGTTTTTACGCTGAGCCGTCCAGAGGAAAAGACTCAGGTTATATTCTGATAAAACATCCAGCAGAGCAGGGAGATATGATATTTATGTTAGACATAAACCAAAACCGCAGCAGAGGGAGCTGAAATATAATATTGCAATGTTTATTTAGTGTTCATTTAAACAATAAGACAGAGACAGCAGGAGACGACCTCTGACCTGCTTCACCAGATGAACACTCCACATGATAAAAGGTGTAAAACAAAAAGTAGGTCTTCTATGTTGGTTTATTCCAAACAAATAGTCATTTTATCTCAAATGCAATAGGCCTATGTGATGACTAAACAGCATTTGGCTTGGAGCATTAAAGTTCATTATTGAAATTGAAAACAGCAGTTTGGCATAAAAATCTTATATCAACTCAAGGTTGAGCTTTTAACAATATAATTGAATGGAGTAGAGTGTGTTTGGAAACTCTGGAAAAAAGCTAGAAAGTGGACCATGTGCTTTTTTTCTTCAAAATCTAAATATTCACTTTCACTGAGATGATCTGTCGGGGGTCTAAAGTGACTGATTGTTATGTTTTTGCATGTTTTTTTGACATTTTCATCTCAGCTGGACTTTCTGCAAGTGCGAAATTTGTACAACTTTACATTAAATAGTTTTGATCTTCTGGGGTTGGCCTACAAAAAAACGTCATTCCTGTAGAACTTTACATCACTGCTTCATAATGCTGCATTCATAATATATCTGAGTTACCGTAATTACAAGTTTTACAACTTATACATAGCATTCATGTTAACCTCCAAGTTGTAATGGCTAGTAAGTTTTTTTTTCCCGAAAGCTCAGATATCTCAGACTTGATTAAACGAATATGAACTTCTCACATCAGCCAAAGACCACAGTCCAATGTTATTAATCCCAATTTAATGGACATGGTGTTATATTGTGAATGCACATAATTTAAATCCAGAAACGACAATCTCTGTAATCCTACAACAGTCTTGATGACATGAATATTCCCAAATCATTCATCAGGAAATCTTTTATATTTCTACCATCCATCCCATAGTTTCAAACTACTTACTAAATCAGGTGGAGTATGAAAAACAGGAAGTCACTGTAGCATCACAAGCTAGTATTACTATCTAAAAGTACAGTTTCAGAGGCGCAAAAGATAGGCCTACATCTTTTGTTAACACAAGTGTTTCTATGTTTAATTTATCTGTGCATAGAGAGAGAAGGTGTGAATTAAATAGTACTGTACAGTTAAGAATAAGAGGGACATTTCTGATAATGCTAACCCAACTGAGGTTATAAGCTACTCAGATGTTATTGGCATAATATTTCCTCATTGAGGTAGATCATTATCATTATTAAGCAGCACTTATCAAGTTTCAGGTCAGCTATGTCAGCCCTACTCCATGTTATCTCTTTTAATGTTCACTTTAAACGGCTCATTTATTTGGAAGCTAACGTTAGCTTTGTCAGTTAGCTACAAAACAGTTGTTACACCTGGCAGTCACTGGGGATAAATTTAGTCATGTGCAAAAGTCCACTTCGTAAACTAGGCTAAATTACCAACAACCGGCTCCTGATGCTGTAAATGCTCACTGGGGCACCAAACATGTATTCATGCCCAGCTGAAAATAGCCCCAACAAATGCACCCTTTACTCCTGTTTTACTAACTCTTAATACAAAACTACAGTGCCCAGCTTATTCAGGAAATTACGGAAGAAAAATATATATAAAAACTATATATTTGTGTCCTTTTTAAAAAAAAGATTTATGTTATTGTGGCTGAGATCAACAGAGGCACAGGGAAGAGACAATAAGTGCCAAGTGTATCTTCACATGAGATTTACTGACAATAACAAAATGTCAAAAGAGTTTTGTTTTTCCAAAACAGCCTTTGAAAAGATCCCAGATAAACCAAAAATGTTCATCATGTAGGGTCTTTGTATCTCATTTACTCTACCCCTCTCATGACTTACAACTTTCCAGACTTGCATCAACACAGCATTCAGAAATATCTACAAGAAGATATAAGTAAAACAGATGTAACTCCAGCCTCCTCGCTCCATGCCCTCCTCCTCTTCGTCATTGCCCCTCTCCCAGGTTCGCTCACCGGTCTCAGTGATGTCGATCAGGCCCAGCAGGTGCATCAGTTTGAGGAACATGATCACCAGGCAGACGATGCCAACAGTCTGGAGTCCCTCCGTCTCCCACCTCACACTCATCTTCTCCTCTTCTTCTATCTTCCCCTCCACGATCCGTCTCTTTCCTTTCCTCTTTTACATAATTGGATTTTAACAATACACCCTTTCTCTTTTAATCCATCGGTTTCTTTGGGTCTCACTCTCTCCAGTCTTCTTCTCGATCCCCTACTGTCTCTGAAACAGTGTCACTCACTCATCACTCCTGTTTTCCCTGCAGTTTCTGTAACTCTATTTAGCTCCCCCCTTCTGCCTTTTTAATTGACTGGCATTTTCTCCCCCCACCCTTGCTCTCTCCTGTTCTGATGGTTTTTTCCATGTTCTCCACAACTAAGCGCAGCGTCCGATGGTCCAACTGCTTTATTAAAGTCAGGGGAATCAGATTACTGCTGTAAAAACATTACTAAAGAGAGAGAGGGAGAGGTAAAAAAAAATCCCTCCCAAAAATCTGGACTACATCGTTAATCCATGGGAAATCCAATCAGACAGAGAGGAAGTTCGGATCCTCTCACATCACACATGTAGGTTGTTTTTGGCACAGGCAGTCAGTTGGTTTGGGATTCCTCCAATTAATATTATTCCTCTAGCTGGCGACAAAACTCTTGTCAAATAGAAAAACGACTTTACAAAATCCACCACCGACTGAATGACTGATGCTCTGCAGCCTCCTCATCTCTTCCCTCCCTCCATCTCACATCTTATTTTCCGCTAATTAACCTGTGAACCCCTGAGGAACTAGCTGCAATTCTACCCTTTTCATCAAAATAACGAAATAAACGATACCAAGGCGCCTAAAGATTGATCTGAACTAAAGATTGTATTTTTTTTCTTCTAAATGTGACGCACATAATCCATTTTGCCTTGAAGGAGCTCGAGAAGGTCTAGAGAAAAGGTCAACAGGTGTCCTGGGTCCCATTTTCCCAGTAAGCTCAGTGATCCACTTTCTAATTGTTCCCATGTCTCTCCTGGGGTCCATAACACAGATTTGATACTGTGTCACACACTCACACTCCTGAAATAAATGCTCCCTCTAGTGGAGGCCAATGAAACAACAGGAGCCTGTGCAGCCACAGGACTTCAGGACAGGTGACTTCATCCTAGATGAAAAAAAATGTTTCTTTCTCTCTCTATTCACAGTTCAGGTATTTTGAGGGAAAAGTTTCTCCCAACCTCAATCTAGATGGATGGATGGATGGATGGATGGACTTAGTTTTAATCATGTTTTGTTTCATTTTTGAGACCAGATTTGTTCTATTTTAGGAGAATATTGACTTACATTTTTCACAAAAAAACATGCAGACGAGTTGACATTAACTTTTTCAGTCCCCAGTATTACCTGCAGGCTTCCGCTCAGGAAAGCCCTAAAAAACTTCACCAATGAGGTCGGGTGGGGCAAAGCCCAGGGCAAAAAACTCTTAAAATCCCTCGCTGCTGCTCCTTCAGGACATTGCTGTGATTGAGGATTATAATCATTGATGCATTAATGTGTGACTGTTGCAGCTTGCAAATGTGTGGCTAATTTTAATTTACTTTATGTGCTGCTAGGTAAACCAATACTTTTACATCATAATTTATTAATTGATTAGAATTTTGTATGAATAATCTTAATCTACACAATGCAGTGTAGTAGTAGAGTATAAGTATACAGTAGTGTAACATAGTGTAAGTACTTTCAAATTGTACTCAAGTAATGTTAATGAGTAAATGTACTAAATTACATTCCACCACTGGTTGAATTATCTATTTCCGATAAACATGGAATTGAGCAAACGAGTCTCAAATAAACTAAAGAAACAACTCATTGACGTCTCTTTACTGTAATTCGATGTTACTCATCCTGAACGAGTCCAGGAGTAAAAATACCAGATGTTGGTATCAGACAACCTCAGAATACATCTCTACGTCTAAAGACAAGGCTACCTCGGGCATCAGATGTCTTCCCAAAATAGGATCAAGCTGGACTGAGCCCAAAATCGACATCCGAGCAGAGAGGACTGGACTGAAACAACAAAGGGGCCGAGGGGTTTGTCAATGCGTGCATATCCAAAATCAAAGGATCTTTTCTTGAGTGCTGATGATATAAATAATGCAAGAAATAAGCTACCGGACCTGATTGGACTGCTGATTGATAAAGGACCACTAATGGGCTGCTGATGCTAAATGTGGAAAATCTGGAAACACAATATAAAAGATCCCCTCCAGACACGATTTAGTGAAATAAAAATACTCCGCTCATACAACAATTAGTATTTTGAATGGAGAGGGACATACAAATAGTTTGGGATAGTATTAAGTACTTTTAATGCCTTCAATTCTGTTTTTGATTCTGTTTCTGGTTTTATGTTACACCACTAGACCCCCCGAAAAGGTTTTTAAGTGATTCAGAAGAAGCCTGAATCACTTTTTCAACATTTTGAAGTAAAATTACACCACTACTTTAGTTTCAAAGGGGATATAATGGTGCTGCAGGTAGTAGCAAAGATCTCAATAAGAGTCCAATTTTGTCAATCAAACTATAAAAACTGTAAATAAAACATTAATCAACAGTTCAATTCATATTTTTGTTCAGTTTTAACTCCCTACAATAAAATGTTACATTTTGTTTCTCTCTTCAAAAGTTGTGTAATGAAATGTATTCTAAATCCCTTTTATTTCACTATTTTCCCCATAAAAACAGCAACATTTTAAGATACTGTGTTAAAGAATATCACAATCAGTCTTAAACATGTATCACTTGACAACTTATTGGTAACTATGTTGATAGTCAGTTACTTGTTTCAGTTGTTTTTCTGGAAACTGTTGATGGTTTCTGCTTCTTAGATGTGAGACTTTGACTGACTTTCCTTGTCTTACATTATAAATAACTATATACTTAGGATTTGAAGAAATTTGAAGAGAAGGAAGGCATTTTATCAACGAAATCATTCATTTATGTCATCAAACCTCTCACATTATTTCTATGAACATGACCTCACTCAGTGTCCTTGGTAGAAGTTAAGGCCTCGAGCTACAGGTAATTTGACTAATATCCAACAGGCAAGAAACATCCCAGAATGACTGTTGAACTGAATCAGTGCCACAGCCAAGTCTCAGTAACAACCGTTATCACCACTAAGCTGATATTTATAGCAGGGCTGCGTTCAGAGTCCATTCCTAACCAAGGCCGTTCAGATCCTGAAAGTTACGACAGCCTCTTGAATTACTTTTCAGACGTTTCCCACATGAAGACAGCTGAACATTTGGAAAGAGACAATAAATGTAAAAATGTTCTACTGCCAAACTAGTTAAAGTGTTGATGAGATAATGATGCTGCAGTTCATTACTTCATCACGAGGCTGGTGATGAAGTAATGGATTGGCAGGACTCAGGACTAAAGAGTCTTGATGAGAACTTGGGAGGCTGCTGAGGGATGGCCGGTGTCCTTCAGGGTCCTGGAGGAGTACTCCAGGCTCCATATTTAGGTGGCCTCAGAGAAAGCCTGTTCGATACTGCATGTATAATTGATGTGAAGTAATGCTAAACCGGGGTGTAGGCCCAGCCACAGTGGGAGGAGGAGGTGGGTGGTGAGGGAGGATTTAAGATTGGAATGATTGAGAGGAGTGATAAATTATGAAAGGACATTACTGGTGTTTTTTAGTTGAATTTATTACTTATGATGCAGAGCCATATGAGAAGCACTAATGTGCCGACTGGAGCCTTCCTGTAATTGTGTAATTGTCTTGGCTCACTGACTGCAGGGCACTCTGACTGGCTGGCCTTCAGCCCAAAACTCTAATCAAAGGGAACAGCATCGCTCAGGGGGGCAGCCTCTCATGTCTCTTTTAGAGTCGCAAATGTACAATGTCTACTGGCCCATCAAGGTTTTATTATTATCTCTTAGTAGGCCATAAAAAAACATGAACCATTAAAACACACTGGTGCCATTCATAGATTTGCTGATGGTGCAGTACTTTCAAATCTAAAAAATATTAAGCTACGGCAAAATGTTTATTATCACGTTATTACATAATAGAGAGCTGACAGGGAATGAGGTAACGGAGCAAGATGAGATGACGTCTAACGACATTCAGAATATATTTTCAGCTTCATTTATTTTACTTATCCATATATTTTTAAACGGACAATGTGAAAAGGTGAATTTTCAAATGTTGTCCCTTTGCCAAGATGTTAAGCTATCCATTAAAAGATGAAAACTAGGATCTCTAACTCTCTGTACGAATAACTTGTATTGTGTCTGTATTTTCTGACTTGCTTTTGTCATTTAGTGTGAAGCACTTGGTGGCGTATGACTTTACTTTACTATTAATATAGGAGGAATTGTGAAAAAAAATGACTTGGTCAAAGTGGTGGAAGTACTCCGAGCCCTTACCTGAGCAAAACAATCGCATATGACTTACATAGAAAAAACCCATAAGAATTACCAGCAAAACATGCGCAATATCAGTGGAGCAGAATTGCTCCTGTCAGAATGTTGTATTAATCAGTGATATATTTCATTGGTTTATTATTATCACTGATGCATTAACGTGTAAACAAGATATTTACGAGGCAAATAGGCTGAGGGGTAGTTCAATTTATAACCATGTGTGATCATTTCATTCAAACATATGAGAAGATACTGTACACAGAAAACCTGTGGGGTCAATTAGGGATGCAGTGGGCAATCGTTTTTTTTTAAGTCAGCAAAAATATATTTAGCTATTATGTATTATACACCATCTAAACATAAAGAAAAGGTAAAGTGGCAGAATTAGGGCTTTAAATTATAAGACGTTTAGGAAGTAACACTTAACCTTTCAGTATAATATAGCAACATTATTTTTGACCACCATGTTCCCATAAAGACATACTACATTATCAATGTCACTTGACCTCTCTTTTTATCATGTGCAAGCAGTATAGAAACGTTTAATAAATGGTTTATAACACACTGTAATTTAGTTTGGAGCAGATAAAAGTGTTTATTAATGTATTTGTCAACAACTGTAACTCATCCTGTGGAGGCTGGTGTATAAAAAGATAAGGAATGACAACATAGTAAACTCAGTAGTCATAAACTAAAATGTCTTCATTAACTTACTTATTAATATTAATAAACACCTGAAGTCGTCCTTATAACTGCATATAATGACATAATAGTGTGTTATAAACATTTAGTTGAATGTGTATTGCGTATACAGCAATTGTTAAATAGGTGTGAGTCATCATAAGTACAGCCAGTAGAGGGGCCTCAGGTTGGCCCTTACCTTCAAATGAGGACATGGGCTCCAGGATGCCAAACTGCTTGAGAACTGCCATGAAAAGGATGATGACGACAGCGATGGCAAACAGCTCCATGCCCTGGATCCCCATGACTTAAGGACCGAGGGAGCCCACTCAGGGCCAAGCCTGCACGAGAAGGCCTGGCCCCGGGGAGAGACGAGGTGGGGTGGGGGGGAAGCCTGGGACGGCACAAGTAACGCTGGGTCAGACTAGCCAAAAGCAAGTGTTTTCAGCAGATGTGAGCGAAGAAGTGACAGGAATCAAGTCTGGTTGGTGGTCGACTGCATGGGTTTGTTTCCAGGCCCAGCAGGCAGCATGAGAACCAGGCTGGACGAAGGCTGCTCTAATGTCAACACTGATGCTGGAGTGGAAAATATGTGGAAGCCGACATATATGGAAAACCTCCCTCTCTAGACCCATGAGGGAAAATGGGGGTTGTGTCACGAGCCATTTATTACGGCGCATTAAAGGAGACGTTTAGAGTCACTTTCCAGACTTTCCTCCTGCATGCGCCATCAGGAGCTCAGACTGGCTAGTTGCTGCTCGCCCTCTTAATCCAAACACCTATCATCAGTCCTCACGTCATAGTTTACACTCATGAATCACATCTTGCGTTTAGAGGCAAATGTCTTTTGGGAAAAGCAGAGACTTTGGCGTCCATTTACACGATTTTATACAGAAAAGTCTTTTCATCTTCCATGCCATTAAACGGTAAAACAGCACTAGCAACTATAAATAAATCACCCCATTATATGCACCAACCGCACGAGCATCAAACAGGCAGAAACATACCATAAATACTCTTTTTCTGCAAGCTGAGGACAATTTGACTTTCTAGTCTTAGCAGCTTGCGCTCACAATATTTAGGCTGAGAAAATGTTTCAAAACTGACCTCTTAGTCAAAATACAAAAATTTGACTCCTGTGCAAAGCAAGAAGTGAACAACTGCCCAAATAATTATACTAATAAAAAAATTTTTTTTTTTTTTACTTATGCAGCCAAATGAACAATTCCCCTGTCAGTAATCCTTACACCAAACACTTTTGAGCCGAGGCTTAATTTAACTGTTTATAGTTCAATTTCGGTTCGGCGTTGCTGTCCCGTCTGATTGATTCCACTTCACTGTTTGTTCTAATCCAGGTCCAGATATGGAAGAGTATGGATCAGGAGAGAAGGCACTTAGAGCAGTAGCAGCAGCGTCCAGCGAGGGTAATCCTGACCAACTGAGAAGGGCTGTGGGGAATGAAACATCCTCCCCCGGTGTCTACCTCCTCCGGACATACTTTCCCATCACCCCTCTCTCTGCAGCTTCCTGAACTTATCTGTTGCTGCCTCTAGTTGCAACTTTCCTCCCCTCGCTTCAATTAGTCAGCGCTCACTCCGGCTGGGGTTTTAAAACTGAAGCCCTGTCCACCCTTAGTCCTCCACCCATCCTGTCCTTCTCGTGGTCTCTCCTTACTCCACCGTACTCCTCCTTTTTCCTCAGTCTGTCCATCTGATTCGCCTTTGCGCCCCAGAGTGTGCCTCCTCCTCCCCCTCCTCCTCCTCCTCCTCCCCTCCCCGTCCTCCCTCCATCCCCTCTGTCATTCCATAACTTTGGCCAACCGCAGACTTTCTCCCCTCCTCTTCTCGACTCCCTCTTCACTGCTCCAAAGTGTCCCTCCTTTCTCCACCACATCCACCTCTTCAGGGGCGGGTAAAGCTTTGTTGAAGGGGGGGGGCAGACTGAGGCACAGCTTTAAAGGCGGGGGACACATTTGGAAAATGAATTAAAATTAGTTAAGACTCACATTTAAAACCCTGTTTTTTTTTGCAACAAGTAACTTTAAATATGATAATATTAAATAAAATCAATTGTTAGCTGCTATTTGTAACTCCACATAGCCTTCAGCCATGGACATTATGAGACATCCTGGACACAGACATGATTTGTAATTGTTTTGCTTCTCTTTGTGGCTGTTTTGGGACATTTTGCTTCTCTTTGTGGTTGTTTTGCTTCTCTTCGTGGTCATTTTGAATCTCTTGGTGGTTGTTTTTTGTCTCTTGGTGGTTGTTTTGCATCTCTAAGTGGTCGTTTTGCTTATCTTGGTGGTTGTTTTACTACTTTTGGTGGTTGCTTTGTGTTTCTTTGTGGATGTTTTGCATCTCTTTGTTGAATTTTGCATCTTTTCCCATTTTTATTCTTTTTTTTACTTCTTTTTTTGTCATTTAGTTTTAACCTTTCGTTAGTTTAGTTCTTGATTTGCATCTCGTCTTGTTTCTGATTTGTATCTTTGTGGTTGTTTTGTGTCTCGTTGTAGTCATTTGATGGACTTTCCAACAGGATATGGTAGCAGTCGCTTCATACAGATATTCTGGTCCAAGGCCTGATTTGTACTCAGTATTACCTCTATCTAGCTATATAGTGAGGGCGGAGCTTCAGGGCTCATGTTGTCCACAGAGGGCCTTCATAGGCCGCCGCTCATTACCTGCAGTTCACTGTCGCTGCTGGATGCTGGATATGTTAAAACTATTAACTAAAATGTTGACACGTTCCCAAGAAAACTGCAAGCAACGATACTGCAAGACACACAATCAGCCATGCACTCCACACACCTAAAACTCCTCCTGAATATCATTAATCTGTCATTATATTATTAATGTTTCAAAGAATCTTAATGATTCCTGGAATATGTGCAACAGTTTGTCTTTGATAACTTGAGTGTGTGAGCATGGGTGTGTATACATGTGGAGTCTATGTTCAGCAGGTCAGAAGAGGATAACTGATGACTCTGAATTCGCTAATGCATCAAGAAAAGATGGGGAACGGAGGTGTGTGTGTGTGTGTGTGTGTGTGTGTGTGTGTGTGTGTGTGTGTGTGTGTGTGTGTGTGTGTGTGTGTGTGTGTGTGTGTGTGTGTGTGTTAATGCATTGACTTGGTTGGAGATAGGAGACACAGATGGGAGGCTGGAGTGAGAGGGATCAATATCTTTGTGGTGGGGCGGTGGTGGTGGAGCTTCCCCTCTCTTCTTTCTCTGCTTCATACACTTCACCAGAAATATGTAAATCAACCATCAAAAAATGTATAAATCACAAATCTATTTCCAGTCTCATCGATAAATATTATTTTCTAAACCTGTGGTGTCTATCTTTATAGCGGATCAAGTTCAAATTTTACATTTCAGAGATCAAAGGAGAGTTTGGGGTCTTTTTATGTGTATTTAAGTTTGTTCTCTGGCAGATCGACGCTGCTATAGTGAGTTTATGGGGTCTACTGCGTGTGTGCATGAGTGTGTGCATGATCACTCCTGTGGGCAGGCCATTAGGGCACTAAGGGGTTTTTAAAAGGTAGGCTTGGCGCTGCCTGCTGACACAACAGTCAGTAAAGAGGGAGAGAGGATCCAGACTGTTTCCTCTCAGTCAGACACATCAACAACATCACCTCAGTCTTTACAACAACCAGAGGGAAAGAGACGCAGAAACAACACTAAAACGAGTATAGAGGCATTCGTTTAAAAGAAAAAATCACAAGAAATGACTCCTCGTTACCCGCTGGAATATTTAAAAAAGATACCATACTCTCATATATTTAAATGCAGCTCATTATTGTTCACTCGTGTAACACATTAATAATTCAACCTGCAGCCAAAAACTTTAATGGGTATTATTGAGAAGTCTTTAGATCTGCTACTTAAAAATACACCGTAGAAATGTAATCCATTAAAAGTAAAAGGCATTCAAAATTCTACCTCATTAAAAGTACTTTAGTAGTAGCAACAATATGAAGGCCTACTTAAAGTACCAAAAGTACTCAATAACAGGCTTTGGCATTTGAAAGATTCATAGAGGATGCATCTAATCGGTCGATTCTCTATAGATTAAAAGGTAGTTTGGGAGATCTATTTATTCATTCCTTTTCTATAGCCGACACCATGTTATGTTATGTTTTGCAAATTTCCCCGCTGCGGGACTAATAAAGGATTATCTTATCTTATCTTATCTTATGTAATAGCTCTGCTCCTGCTTCTGTTAAGATTTTCTCTCTGCCACACACCAAACTTTGTCCATAAAATCCATAAAAGCTTAAATCCAAATAATGAATAAAGAAAAAACAACTGAAACGTAGCTACCAACACAGCTTTCAAATGAATAAAGTGTTAAAGAGTATGACATTTGCAATGTAGTGGAGTAAAGCAATATCAAATTTCAATAAGTGAATGCATAGCTATGGTGTACTTCTTCATCTTCAAGAATACATGAAGTAATTTGCTTAATGTTAGAGGGAACAGGGATTCCCATTATAAGCGAACCGACACTGAAAAAATACAACCAACAGAAACTATGTTCTTCTACAGAGGAGAGGACTGTATAGACCTGAACACACTGTGCGACTACAAAGTGATTTCTGCGACGTTGAGTGCAAACACACCACAAAACCTATCACTTATTCCGGAAAGATTTGTCCAAACTCCAACAAAACAAGACCCCTGAGGATTACCGCTTTGATAAGAGGAAGTGAGAGTGTAAAGAAATCAGAGAGAAGATGAGAGAGTGATGGAGGTGGGATGAGTAGAGAAGAGAGCGAATGAAGGAACAGATACTGATGCTGGATGGTGAAACCATACGAGTGCCTACCTGAGCGATGGTATCTGGCAGCGCTGTGGCCACAGTGAGAGAGGCAACTGGGCCGAGAGAGTCGCCTCCTGGCCTCCACAGAGAGAGCGGCTATCACGGCTCCCATTATGCAGCTGAACTACGACAGCAGCAGGGCTAACACTGGCTAACAGGCTGCTCTGAAATACTTTGAATACCGCCGGAGTTCCCTGGATTAGACCAAAGGATAACAAGACAAGATCCAGACTTTTTACAGACTTCAATAGGCACGAGTGCTCAGTCGTGGAGATCAATGCTAACCAAATGCTTTAAATTGCCGAGCTGCTAAGTTTGGACCCTGTATTCTAAGGATCTCAGCTCAGAGCAAAGCTTCAAAAGTCTGACTCTGGTTTGCCTAAAAAAGGCGACTACCTGGCACTGTGGAAAAGGTGACAGAGTTTTTCAGTGTGTGTGTGTGTGTGTGTGTGTGTGTGTGTGTGTGTGTGTGTGTGTGTGTGTGTGTGTGTGTGTGTGTGTGTGTGTGTGTGTGTGGGTGTGTGTGTGCCTTTGTCAGAGGCCACATTTGAAAATCTGTTTGAGTTTGTGAAGCCACATCACAGCTAGAAGAAAGAGATGAAAAAAGAGGACTGGATCAAACATCGCTGCAGAGCTTCCGACCTTTCACATCACACACCTCCACGTTTCTTTTTGTGTTTTTTTAGCCTGTCTGTCTTACTCTCGTCTGCTCGTGCTCCACAGAGAAGCATGACTATATACAGTGGGTACGGAAAGTATTCAGACCCCTTTAAATTTTTCACTCTTTGTTTCATTGCAGCCATTTGCTAAAATCGAAAAAGTTTTTGCAAATTTATTAAAAAAAAAAACAAAAACTGAAATATCACATGGTCATAAGTATTCAGACCCTTTGCTGTGACACTCATATTTAACTCACATGCTGTCCATTTCTTCTGATCCTCCTTGAGATGGTTCTACTCCTTCATTGGAGTCCAGCTGTGTTTAATTAAACTGATTGGACTTGATTAGGAAAGGCACACACCTGTCTATATAAGACCTTACAGCTCACAGTGCATGTCAGAACAAATGAGAATCATGAGGTCGAAGGAACTGCCCAAGGAGCTCAGAGACAGAATTGTGGCAAGGCACAGATCTGGCCAAGGTTACAAAAGAATTTCTGCAGCACTCAAGGTTCCTAAGAGCACAGTGGCCTCCATAATCCTTAAATGGAAGAAGTATGGGATGACCAGAACTCTTCCTAGACCTGGCCGTCCAGCCAAACTGAGTAATCGTGGGAGAGCCTTGGTGAGAGAGGTAAAGAAGAACCCAAAGATCACTGTGGCTGAGCTCCAGAGATGCAGTAGGGAGATGGGAGAAAGTTCCACAAAGTCAACTATCACTGCAGCCCTCCACCAGTCGGGGCTTTATGGCAGAGTGGCCCGACGGAAGCCTCTCCTCAGTGCAAGACATATGAAAGCCCGCATAGAGTTTGCCAAAAAACACATGGAGGACTCCCAAACTATGAGAAATAAGATTCTCTGGTCTGATGAGACCAAGATTGAACTTTTTGGCGTTAATTCTAAGCGGTATGTGTGGAGAAAACCAGGCACTGCTCATCACCTGCCCAATACAATCCCAACAGTGAAACATGGTGGTGGCAGCATCATGCTATGGGGGTGTTTTTCAGCTGCAGGGACAGGACGACTGGTTGCAATTGAAGGAAAGATGAATGCGGCCAAGTACAGAGATATCCTGGAAGAAAACCTCCTCCAGAGTGCTCAGGACCTCAGACTGGGCCGAAGGTTCACCTTCCAACAAGACAATGACCCGAAGCACACAGCTAAAATAACAAAGGAGTGGCTTCGGAACAAGTCTGTGACCATTCTTGACTGGCCCAGCCAGAGCCCTGACCTAAACCCAATTGAGCATCTCTGGAGAGACCTGAAAATGGCTGTCCACCAACGTTCACCATCCAATCTGACAGAACTGGAGAGGATCTGCAAGGAAGAATGGCAGAGGATCCCCAAATCCAGGTGTGAGAAACTTGTTGCATCATTCCCAAGAAGACTCATGGCTGTACTAGCTCAAAAGGGTGCTTCTACTCAATACTGAGCAAAGGGTCTGAATACTTATTACATTTCTGTTTTTTTCTGTCAAGATGGGTTGCTGAGTGTACATTAATGCGAAAAAAAATGAACTTTTTCGATTTTAGCAAATGGCTGCAATGAAACAAAGGGTGAAAAATTTAAAGGGGTCTGAATACTTTCCGTACCCACTGTAACTCCTATAAACTGACTCACTCTCCCTGTTTTACTACAAGCAAGCCTCCATTATCTCACTGAGGACAAATCTTCCTCAGTAAAATCTTCAATACATTATTAGTTATTTTATGTTGTGAATTTTCTGAATAAAAATGTATTACATACGTGTTTAACAAAGAAAGTGATGTTTTAAGGAAGTTAATACTTCTGGACAAGGGAAAAGTCCGGCATATAAAACCATGTGCCATTTTTAAACTGTGTTTTTGTAGGGATCAAACAAACAAGATATTGCATGTTACGTAAGCTCCGGACAGAGCGCTGCTAGCTAGTTCCCCCTTTTTTCCAGTCTTTATGCTAAACTAAGCTAACCATCTTTAGTCTTATATTTGGTGGACAGATACGAGAGTGATATCAATCTTCCCAGCTAGCTTTCCGAGATAAAACCAAAATGTCAAACTGTTTCTTTAAGAAGGAGTTGATGCATAAAAGGTTTTTGGGTGATTCAAATTCATCAAATAACTGAAAAATAAAGGTACAACATCACACTGGTGCAAAAATATAAAAAAAGAATAAATTCTGCTCTCTGATCTGTATTATTGCCCATGATAAACAAAATACACCAAGAGATATATTTATTTAAACACTAGGGATAGATGCCAGCAAAAATTGTCAAATAGACACCAGCCTTACTTTTCAATAAACAGATTTGAGAGTGGTATTGATTCTTATCTAACTCTTGGGATAAAAGCGAGTATTTTCTGAAATATACTCCTTTAAGAAACCGCAGTATTGTAGATTGTGTTTTCATGTGAAAAATGTCTTTCCTTTGAATGTCACTAGGTAATTTCCTGGCATGTTTACCGCTTGTGTGGACATTACAGTTTATGGCGAATGGAAGAGAGTGGAGTCTGTCTTTATTTCCCACACATCCTGTTTGTAATTAATACTAGTGGGAGGATATTCTGTGTTTTTACGATCCACAACTTGCATTTACAGCAAATCCTTGTTTCATGATGGAGCCTTTATTCCTGGATTAGACACATTAAGGAGACTCCAGAGGTGTGTCTGAGTGTTTCACTGTGCAATCGGCAAAACAACAATTTACATTTTTTCCTTTTGCTTTTCTTTTTTGTAATCAAAGTGTGCAACTGCTACTCCTCTGCTCCTTTTAGTAAATTGTAAAATATAAACCTAGGTGAATGGAAAGCACTTTAACTTTAGAATTTCCCCAAAGGACAATTGGTTTGAATACATTTAGGATTAACTGTAGATCAACAATCAAGCATCACATCAACACATAAAGGTAATCTAGAATACATAAAAGCTTCTCCGTTACTTTCTGTTGCCACAAGGACAAATAAAAAATATATTTTAATTTAGTTTCTATATCCCATTCATTACATGTTTTGATCTAATGGCTCTGAGAACAATTTAAATACATTTTTCCCATGTTTTCATTGAAATTTTTCTTTTAAACTAAATGATTTACAGTAATAGCTTTCCTTTAGTTTCGTCTGAGTATCTAAATGTTTGATAAACACAAACAGTTGCTGATTATAGTGTTAATTGGTGTAAATGATTGATTATTTAGGCTGTAGTTTAGTTTATGTCTCCATTATTTAACAATTTAGTAGCTGCATGAAACACCTCAAACAAGCAGTATTTTTTAATTGCTGTGTCGTTATAATGTCAAATATTAAGAAAAAAACTTAATTTCCCCGAGCTAAACGTATCATATTTAAACTGCTTTGTTAAATAGTTTTTTTCTGATCAACAGTCCAACACAAGAACATATTAATTTTGCAAGTATAAAACACAAAGAAATAAAGAAATATTCATATTTGAGAAGCTGGAATAAGCAAATATGTATCAAACAATTATAGATGCAGATGAATTCTCTGTCTATCAGATATTCCATTAATTGTTTCAGCTCTAGTGCATACCATCATGAAAACAAACTAACGTGTTCATGCTGGGTTCATGCTTAACTCACACACAACAAACCAATAATCTCAACATCCCAAATCAATATTACATGTTATATCTTTCATTTATTGTTGTTGATCTTTCTCAACAATGTGACTGTTTTCCTAATCAGATTAAACTGTTTATGTTGTTCTGTTCTGTTGCAAACTGCTAAAGTACACTAGAGAGAGTGAAAATGATTTGTAAACAGATAAGAAGTTAATTATAGTATTTTTTCAAGTAGAAATGTGTGGTTTTCAGTTTCATGAATATATATTTTTTTATGGATTTCATACCCTTTTATGACAGTAAATTGATTTTTTTTCAGGTTTTGGAGTGTTGGTTCGACAAAAAAAAAGCTTTTAAAAACTGCTTTGTACTCTGGGGCTTTACTTACATACTCAGATTAGATAATTGTTAGTTGTAATACCCCCTCTGTCCACCAGAGAACGCCGGACACCACACAGCAGAGCAGAACAGCAGCTCACATCCATTCAGTAACACAATCAGAGAGGGAAAAAAAGGAAATGAAACATGAGAGAATAGATGAAATTATTCAGACTATTCCCAGATCTTGTCTGAGATTACTCAGCTGCTGTGTGGTTTGTCACATCATCAGTTTCTGCATTTTATAGGGAAATCATTAATCAGGAACAACCAATACGTTGACAAAACAAGAAGCCACAAAGAAACACGATATGAAAAAACTGCAGTATGTGCTAATCTATGCCATGTAATGATGCACACAAGTAAAAATCTGCAAGGCGAGCGCACAACATGCATTTCATGATGCAATGCAGGTACAGGGCGAGCTGATCAAACATTGAGCCTGCAGGAATCTAAACACTGTAGATATCTGATTATATCCGCCATGTCTTTTTAATGTTTACATCTACCCTAACAACTGGCTCCACGGACTAAAGATGAAAACTTTTCTTTAATCTCCAAAGTCAGCTGTCTCCGGTGTTCAGACATTTTCAACACTTCACTGGAGACTGCTACGAGGCCTCCACCTTCATCCCCATCCCCCAAAAAACAAAGATCACAGGACTGAATGACTACAAGCCCGTCGCCCTGACCTCTGTTGTTATGAAGTCTTTTGAGCGCCTTGTCCTGTCTGTCCCACCTCAAAACCCTAACCGACCCACTCCTGGACCCCCTGCAGTTCATGTTGACTGCGTCGCCTACAGACCTGTTGGCTCTGTAGACGACGCAGTCAACATGGCCGTTCATTTAATCCTCCAGCATCTGGATTCCTCAGGAACCTGCGCCAGGATCCTGTTTGTGGACTTCAGCTCTGCCTTAAACGCCATCATCCTGTCTCTGCGGAAGGACGAGCTCTCCAAGCTGCAGGTTGCCAGACTCCACCTGCAGGTGGATCACAGACTTCCTGTTTTATAGGAAGTAGCATGTGAAGCTAGGGAATAACATCTCTGACTCTCTGAGCATCCCTGGTGGGGATGACTCTGCCTACAGGTGGCAGATTGACCATCTGGTGACCTGGTTTGGACTGAGCAACTGAGAGCGCCACGCTTTAAAGACATTGGAGATGGTTGTGGATTTCCGGAAGAACGCAGCCCCACCTGTCCTTATCACCCTGTGTGAATCTCTGGTCACCACTGTTGAGTCCTTCTCCTTCCTGGGCCTAACCATAACCCAGGACCTCGAGTGGGAGCTAAACAGCAGCTCCACCACCTAGAAGGATCAGCAGAGGATGTACTTCTTGAGGCAGCTGAAGAAGTTCAACCTGCCAAAGACAATGATGCTGCTCTTCTACACTGACATCCATCCTCTACTCCTCCATCACCATCTGGTATGTTGAGCCACTGCCTCCAGGACCCTGAGGTGGGCAAGAAGGATTGTAGCAGACCCCTCTCAACATGGACACAAACTGTCTTTTCCCACTCCTGCTATCCGTGCCCTTCAACCGTTTGATATGTTCCAATTAAAAGCAACCCCCGTTGCACTTTCATATGAGATAATCTCCTTTTCATAAAACCCCTTCAGCCCGGGAGGTTCAAAGTCAACCTCAGCTGTGTAATTAAAACAGGGATTCTTAATCAAAGCTTATTTTATTCTCCCCTCCCTCCCTTTGCTATGGTTGTTGCTTTATTCCTTACATTTCTCTTTATCCAACAACCAGATATCTCTCTAACCCTATACACCGAAGGCAGAATCAGGTTTAGGGAATGGATCAGTGGAGACCTGAACCCCTACAGGACCCCACTATGGAGTTTCAAACTGGCAACTGTTGAGATCATGATGAAGAGACGCAAACCAATGTCCTCTGCAGAGAACGTTTATCATCACATCCTGTCTCTAAAGAGGAAGTGTAAACACTGCACCCTGAGCTCTCCTCACCTGTCTGCACAGACTTCAGGAGAAACTGGGGCAGAGGTGATCAACAATTGAAAAAAAAAGAAAGTCAAGGCAGGAATGAAAGGAAACAGCGAGGATGAGGAGAGAGAAGATGCCCCACACTGATTCAGCCGGCGGTGGCTTGATGAGGCGATAGATCGTTGGATAGAAGGACGCAGGAGGAGGACAGAGGATAGACTTACATCTAATCAATGATGAACGGAAGGACATACTGACTAACTCAAGGAAGACAGACGTGAGAAAAGATGAGCCGAACACTACTAAAAATGAAAATTGGTATTTAGGGTAAAGGTGCCACCGATCAGATCAAACCCAATAAAAAATATTTTGCGCTCAAACAGAAAGAAATAATGCAATTGATGAAATTAAATGAGGAAGCTCTTGAATTTGAAACCAAACAAAAAAATTCAAGGCTCACTGTTTCCTTAAGATACAATAAATCAAGTTTATTATAAAAGAGACTATTATTAAAAAAAGAAAACGAGAAACAACATTTTACTGTGTGAATGAATGAATGAAAGAATGAGAGCTGATCGAGGTGCAACTCGTTTTAACTACTTTGTATACAGTTTGGTAGTGTACTCCAATGTTTTCAAACCTAGGGGACGGGGCCCCTCCAAAGGGGTACAAGATAAATCTGAGGGTTTGAAATAAGTTCTGTCTCTTTGGTGTAACTGCTAACAACTCATAGACATGTGAAACGTGACAATGAGCCCCAACTTGACACTATTTTTTGTAAAGACTTTTGTATTGTATTTTACAAGCTTAACATGCGTATAGTGGAAGTGGAAGTATAAAGTAATGCTGTAAAGCGTCGTCAAACAGACATAATTCGGACATAAAAACAAGCTGGGATGTAAAGTAATCGAAGCAATGGGCTCAAAGCCCTTGCATTATACATTTCAATCGTGCCAAAACCCCAAAGTAAATGCACCAATCTGTCTGCTTGCTTAGCAGCAGGTTTCGTTAGCTGTTAGTTTTTAAGCAAACACACCGTCCCAAAAAATTCAATAAAAGTGGGTTGCAGAGCGGCGGCCGAGAGGTACTCAGCAGTTTGTGTATTAGTAGTTTTGTTAGCTGTTAGCAATTAGCCAAACACACCGTCCAAAAAAACAATAAAAGTGAGACAGAGAGCAGCAGCTGAGAGCTACTCAGCAGTGTGTGCAGTGGTAATTCCATTACCTGTTAGTCAAACACACCTTCCAAAACATTAACAGTCTGTGACCACCCCACTGTGTCTCTAACTGCAGAGTAGCAGCTCGGAGTAGTCCATACACTCAGCTCTCTTATGACTAGCGGACTCTAACTGGCCAGGGGCTGGTTAAGAGTAGTGACTGAGGAGTAAGCAGGCAGTTAATGGCAGTATAAACCTGTCAAAACACCTGTTATTGTCTCAGTGTGGTCACCACAACCACAAGAGGTTCTTGAGCATGCAGCCATAACTAGCCACGCCAAATGTTATGCAGTTTGCTGCAGCAGAATGCAAGACTAGCCGTGGACAGACACAGAGATGCACACTCACTCAGTCACAGATGCACACAGTCACACACACGAACAAACACAAATAACTTCTCTGCAAGGCAGTGTTTCAAGTTTTTAAAATCTGTCAGACAAACATGTATATTCTATAAATAACTGTGACGTTTGTTTTTTCTTCTGTTCACTGTATAAGACTTACTTGAAAGATCAAAGGTGACTGTTCTGTTTACAGTACATGTAAGACATTGCTACACAAATAAATGTATTGATGGCTACATACAAATGCTTATATCCTTTTTCTCGGTACAACAGTATTGTATTGACTTTTCCCAGTAAACCTTTACCGACTGTTGAAATCTATAAAGCTCCGTGCGATACACGATAGTATTTAACTCGATAAAACTGACATACTGTAAGCAATCAGAGTCAACAAAAAGCAGAACAAAACAGAGATTTGTAATCAAGGAACATCTCCAGGGCTGACTAATGTGCTGAAAAAACACATCAACATGTTGACCAGAACGGCTCAAACGATGATAAAACAACTTTACAGTTTTGGTGGAGTGGCTAATTTACAGGCACGATAACAATGTTCACTGCCGTGAATGAAATGTTTTGGATGAGTTTCTACCATGTGCAGACATAGAAGAGATTTTATGATTTCCCATAAAACAGTTGTGATGATTTCACTTACAGTTCAGGGAATGTCAAGACAAAAAATTAGCCAAAGTGATTGAGAGAAACTAGTCAGTACACCTCTTTGAGATAATTTACACGACAATAACAAAAACCTGACACAATTAACAACAATGAATACACATAAACATTCAGGTTTACTTGAAACCGATAATAACAATAGATGAAACCAAACTTGTTGTTTTAACACAGTTTCTATCAACTTCAGCTATATAACTTGAGTTTTAAGAAGCAGAAAGAAAGAAAGAACAGCTGCAGATTAAAAGAGCAAAAAATACCTTGAACCAGCGTCTCAGTGATGAAGCCAAAAAGGCAGCGCAGCAGCTTGGTGATCTCCTTTTTACACTCTGCCTTGCACACATTCATCCTCTACACTTTGACCACCTGGACCACCAGCACCAAAGAGTGTAAAAATAAAAAAAGCAAGATAAAATCATTCAAAACTCCCAAAAAAAGAAAGACGCCATATTGGACAAATTTAACAGCGCATACAAAGAAACTTGTAGAAGAAGTGAGTAGGCTACTCTGTCGGAGGATGTTTTCTTGATCAGAAGTTCCCTTTTTGCAACTAGTGCCCCAATTTGCTTACAGGTGACGTTCACTCCCTCCCCCTCCTCCTCCTCCTCCTCCTCCTCGTCTTATCTCCTCTTTCACTTGTTTCTTTCCTCTACCCTTGCCACCTCAGGATGAGGAGGAGGAGGAGGAGGTGAACGGAACCGCATGATGTTGGGTCCGTCCTGACTGTCGTTTCGGATGACCGACTCTGACAAACCACAACACACAACACTGACACCCGTTGACGCTCCTCCTGTTTCACCCTTCATTAGCACCGCATGGTCACTGGGACGCGCTCAAGTTCATCTCACTTTCTCTGGCGGACACGCAGAGAGGAGTATGAGCACGACGCAGAAATATTTTACAGATCAGCGAAGACACCTAATCTCACTTCCCTCCCTCCCTCCTTTGTCTCTCCTCCGTATCTAATCCAACTCATATTACACTTTTCATATCACTGTCATTCATATTGCTTCGTCTTTCACTCCACCCTATATGGCCTCAACACATGACTTTTCTATGGCGTCTGGGCTTCTTTTTAATCAGATATTAAACTTTGTGCTGAGTGTAATTTCTGACTACCAAATTAAGAACTTCACTTCTCTATCTAGAACAGATAGCACAAGAGTAGGGCTGTATGTTTGACAGCCTCTGGGTTAGAAGGGAAATCATTCCTTAGTGCTGAAACAATGAGTCCTTTGATAATCAATTAAATACTTTTTATTCAAGTAATTTGTTCAAATAACTACTGTTTCCACCTTCTACAATGTAAAGACAGATTCTTTCTGTTTTATATCACTGTAAATTAAATATATTTGGGCTTTAAGATCAGCTGCAATTTAAAAGAAGCAGAAATAATGATTTGGTCAAAACACACAATAGCATTATGAATTGGTGTGAGGTTGATATTTAATACATTTAATGTCACAGTGACCAAACCATCTACAGGCTGACTACAAAAAGGCTTTCTATTAGGTTGAGTCAGTTGTAACGCCTGAACACCAAATGCTGCAACAGAGAGTGATAAAACCAGCGAGCGGAGAAGTCAAAGTAGATCAAAGCCGGGGCGGCTGTGGCGTAGTGGAGAGTAAGGTAGTTCTCCAATCAGAGGGTCGGTGGTTCGATACCCGGCTTCGGCAGTCGATGTGTCCTTGGGCAAGACACTTAACCCCAAGTTGCTCCCGAAGGCTTGCCATCGGTGTGGACTGGATGTTGCATGAATGTTAGTTAGAGTCTGATGGTGGCACCTTGCATGGTAGCCCTTTCATCAGGGTGAATGATATGTAATATACTACTGATTGTAAGTCGCTTTGGATAAAAGCGTCTGCTAAATGACTGTAATGTAATGTAATGTAATCAAAGTAATAGTACTCCTGTGCAAAATGCGTACTTTACCAAACCTATGGAAATATAATAGAGAGAGATCAGGGCTGTAGGCAGGACTTTGAAGATTCTCAGATCATGAGTCCACATTCCCACAACGCACCCCCATCTCCCTAAGAGACTCCCTAAGAGAATCATTTTTTTCATTTATCTTATAAATTAGGTATTTTTCCTCAATGCTATCTCCTTAAATTATGTTCTAAATTCTGTTTTACTGCCAAGATTATAACTCTATTAAAGGAATTCGATAACCCTATGTTCTTTTTCTCCCTTAAACTGACCATTAATTGCTACGGCCCCAATTTGACTCCGACGGTGGACTTCCATTCGTTGCATCTCATCCTCTTTCTGACTCATTATTTCCAATTAATTTCTCTACTGTCACTGTCCAATAAAGGTGTAAAACGCCACCAATTTTTTTTTAAATGAATTTATATAATAGGCTATCAGAATTATCCTTTAAAGAAAAAAAAGTAAAACTACATTATGGCTAACTTGTATGAAGTTGAAGAATATACAATCCGCCTGTCATTAAACCCCAAAAACAACAGTGAGGACCTGACTTCCGTGTTCTCAGCTTTTCACATGAATAAATCAATTAATTTAGAAAAACACTGATTACATGATTGTAAAAAGAATCATTGGCTGCAGAGCAGGTCAGAATAACATCCTCTCTGCCCATTTTACTCTCCACAAACCCTCAGCTGTAATGCTTCATGTCCAGCTGTCTCCACCTCTCCACGTCTGAACTACACCACTGCAACAATCAATACCACCACCACCTGCATCCCACTCCTCTCTGATACACATCTCCATCTCTGTGCTGCTATTTTTAGCTGCTGGCCATTACCGAGGTGAGGGCTTGCCCACCGATTATACTGATAATACTCTTCCCTCGGCACCGCTGAGATAAAAAATACGCCTGAAGGATAGTCTGAATCTTTTGAAGACTGATTATATGTGTTAATGTGCATTAAAAGAACATTCGCAGCTATGAGCAGCTTCCTGACCCCAACACTCTGTGTTGTAATCAAGTATTGTACTTAAGTACAAATTGGAGGTACCTTTACTTTTATGGGGTATTTCCATGTTATGCACCTTTATACTTCTGCCCCGCTCAATCTCAAAGACAATTTTTTTAAATTTTTTAATTGTTTTACTTTTTACATTTGTCTAACAGCTGAGGTTACTTTACATATTTCAATCTTAGCTATCCTTCCTGTCCAGGAATTGTGTTCCTTTATGGGCTCAGATAATTCTCTTACTTTTTGAGCTAAATAAGCTATTTAAAAAGCCTCTTGGATGAGCTGGAAAATGCATCGTCACAAAGCTTCTGAGCTCATGAAAAGTTTCCTTTTTAGAGAAACAAGGTTCTCACAGGACATATGATGATCTTTTAAATGTGATGCATTGCTAAACTGCACAACAGTATATAAAGGAGTTAAAATTAGCACCATTATGAACATCTACAGCAGGAAAATGGTATACACACATAAATGCAGAAGTAATATTAATTCACAAACATCATATATATAAGAACTAAGCCAGGATACGTTTATTTTTGAAAATACATTTTCATGACAATATTGACTTACTTTTGCTTGAGTTAGGTTTTGAATGCAGGACGTTTACTTGTAGTGGAGCATTTTCACAGCACTGTATTTGTATGTCTGAATCTGCTGCCAAAACATTTTTCTCAACATCTCATTTTCAGCCTCAAGAAAACTTGACCCGAGCAGCTACCAGCAGCGTTTTCCAGATGGGAAAAACTCCTTCATACTTTCTCTTGTTGCCACTTGGGGATGCCAAAGTGCAAGGTTTGTTGTTGAAGCTGCGAGGAAAAACATGAAAGCACTTAGTGAAGTGCTACTGATTGAGCCAAGGGAAGAGGAGGAGAAGAGGGAGCTGGATCTGGCTCTCACATTTCAGTGACCTGCTAGAGTACCATTACATGGCACATGAGGCTGAGCTGGTCTCAGACCTATAGATGGGTCACAATCACACACGTCCATGTCAGTTGGTTTAAAGGTTTGGTTACAGGATTTGGGCTGTGTTCTGGCGCCCGTGGTCAGACGGAAGCATCTCTGAACTAGAGGGAGGAAAGTTCAACTTAGAATGTTGTGTTTACAAACAGTCCTGCATAGGTTGTCTTTAATTAAAACTCTCTGGAGCCTGAGGTAATGTTTGCTTTTTAATGAATGTGGCCTTTAAACCCTCATAACTGTACTAAATCCAGACAAAATGGTTGGTTTTTGTGTAAGGAGGAGAATACAACAGGTAGGACATGCAAACAGGAGGTAGGGATGGAAGCAAGGAGGAGGCTCTAAGGAGGTCAAGAGGGGAAAGAGATGGCAGGAAGGAACATGTAAATATAGAGAAGGACACAAGGAGGTAATGAAGGCATAAAGAGGCAGGGGAGCACATGATACCTAGGGAAGGAAACAAGGAGCTAATGTAGGAAAAGAAGGGGAGCAAATGGAGAGGAATAAGTAGCAAGGAGACAAAGAAAGAACAAGAAAATGTAAGGAAGTAAACAAGGAGATAGTAAAAGACAGGAGAGTGGGCATATATGGATTGGAGGAAGTAGGAAAGGAGACAAGTGAAGGAAAGCAAGTAGCAGGGAAGGTCAGGAAGTAGTAGGGGAAAAAACTAGCAGGTGGTGAAGGAACGGGGGTGGACGGAAAGAAGTATTAAAGGAAACTAGAAGTTTAATGAGGAAAATCAGGTAGAAAAAAATAACGTGAAGAAGTATGGAAGGGGACAAGTAGATAAGGAAAGAAAGAGGGAGACTGGAAAGGACAAGAAGAAGTATTAAAGAAAAGGAGAGGAGGCACAGATGGAAAGAAAGAAGTTGGAAAGGAGAAGGAGAAGTAGATAAGGAAAGGAGAGGGCAGGAAGGACATGAAAAAAGTAGTGACGGAGACAAGAAGGTTATGAATTGTAGTGTAGAAGAAAGAAAGGAGAGATGGAGCTTCTGAAAACAAAGATTTTACTATAGCAGAACTACAAAAGCAGTTGTGTCATAACTCATTGGTAAAATTATGAGGCTGAAATCAAATTTGGCAATAACTAGGACCACTGTGGATTGAACTACAACTTAACACCAGCGTTAACGATGCTGAGTGCTTTGAAGATAGCTGCCACTTCAAAAACACATCCTAAATTTCCCTACAGGCAGGAGATTAATTGTGCACGATTACAGCTGAAACCACTGGGTGGAGCACTGAGGCTAAGTGCATGAACAAACAGTGACTGAAGCCCAAAGTCCAAACATCAGACTACCGCATTTTCCGCACTATAGGGCGCACTGGATTATAAGGCGCATTAAGCGAAACAAAACAGTCAGTCAGTCAAACTTCCTCCACTTCCTACCATTGATTCATTAATGTTGAATTCTCTCGCAGCTGCTCTATTCCCATGTTCTCCTGCGTGACTGATAGCCTTGAGTTTGAAGTCCGCGTCGTCAGCGTGTCTCTTGCCAGGAGCCATTTTGGGGTCCTTATACACACACACTGTAATATTATGGTGAAGCACAGTATGTATTACTCCGCGACGCTCCTGACTACGGTAGCCGTGATGCTGCTGCGGTGCGGCTTTGTAGTTTACCAAAGTCGTACTAAAACATTTTGACAGAGCGCCGTGTACCACACAACACCGCTTCGAGGTCAGTAAGCACAACCAGAATTAATCCATATATAAGGCGCTCCGGATTATAAGGCGCACTGTCGTTTTTTGAGAAAATTAAAGGCTTTTAAGTGCGCCTTATAGTGCGGAAAATACGGTACATCTGGGAAGGTAAAGGTGAAAAAACATCCATCACAGCACACATGTGTGCTGGTGAGAGGCAAAAACAACGAAAGGGTGGTTTAAAACAGGCACAGAGGAGGAGACAGGGTGCATCAGAGTCCCTCAGGTCTATGTAGGGAACATTAATGGTGAACTGAGGGTGTAGAGACATTTGATAAATGAGCGTATGAAACTAAATGGTCTCTGGGTACTTGACTCTGAGGTCACCTGCCCGGCACGATGAGTCAGTCGGGTCCACAGGGACCAGGGAGGCCAGCAGAGGTCCATCCAGTCAATTCAGCGATCAATTGAAAAGCTGTTAGTCACCCTTGTTGTGCATTCAGCACATCGTCAGTCTCAACAACACACCACTTCAGATTGGTTTCTCCCCCTTCTCTCTCTCTCTCTCTCTCTCACCTTTTTCCTGTGGCTGCGTGCTGGCTAAGATCCATTTAACCAGGCAGCACTTCATCAGGGCTTTGCGAGAGAACCGTGGCTTCTGCCATTTCCCAGAATCCTTCCCTCTGCCCGGTGCAGGCTCCACGCCGTTCGCATCTCCCAGCAGGCTGCCATCGACCACCTTGCCATCCGCCTGGAGGACGGGGGAGGAGGGAGAGAGAGAGAGAGAGAGAGAGAGAGAGAGAGTTCAGGTCGATATGGAAATGAGACAAACCAGGCTGGTATATCTAGAAATTAAACAGGGGATTATGAGTGTGCCAGGAAAATATGATTAGCCTGTGATCTGTAGGTGTTTCAGGAAGACTTTAAAGAGGTTCAACAAGAGTTCAGTTCCGCACATCTTATGAGACTTTGTGACTTTTTTTATTAGCTGAGTTTTTGGACAGCTTGTGTCCAAATCTACTGTCTGCTATAGCTCCACTTTCTAAATGTAATTAAGTGTAGTAAAGACACGAGTTCAGCAAGCACTGAAGATGTACTAAATGGCAACATTGTGGATGCTTCAATAGATGCAAGTGAAAATAATGAATTAATACGACTAATACCTCTTTTTTACTGCTAGTGTTGTGATTTGAAATATTTCCCTAATGTCTCCCTTTCCATGTATGTAAACAAATCATCCATCCATCTACAGTATGTATCCCTCATTAATTATAAGCCAACACCAGCATCAAGTAGTCTCACCATATGGTCCCGCTAATGTTTTAATAAGAACTGATGAGAACAGTTTTGCTGCAAATACAGCAGCTCAGAACAATCTACTAACACTGAGCGGGTACATGAAAAAGAATAAGAGGAAACTATCTTTAGTTTAGTTTTTAGAGAGTATGATTTCCTTCATCTACAAAGGTTCAAATCTGTGACGGAGATGCAAATAGTTTTTTTCTTGGGCAGCCTCAAGACTAAAGATCAGCTTTCTAAGAAATCAGGGTGGTTAATGTTTCGGAGTTAAGCACTATCACATCTTGAAATATCTTCTCGTCAGGTTTAATTCCACATGAATTAAAAACCTGTTTCCACTCATTGTCATATTCAGCTCCGATTTATCAACGTGACTCTTGCTAAGCAAGACCGTACCAGCAAATTCATATTCAATGTTTATCCTCCTTCATCAGTGGAGAGAAATTTGATATCAAAGTTTTCTTTTTTGCTCTAACATAATTGTTTGACTTCATATCTTTGGATCCTTTCAATTTCTTCTACAGCAAACACAGATTTGATCTGTTTCATCTGGAACTTATTTCCTTAAATTCTCAAGAAGCCTTATTAAGCTGCCCATTCAAAACACATACAGACAACACACACACACACACACACACACACACACACACACACACACACACACACACACACACACATACATGTGTACACTGGAGAAAGTGTGGCGAGGAAGATGAAAGAGGTGAAGACAGAACAAACAGCAGCTCTGTTTATTCTGTGGGGAGGAGAAGGATAGCAAAGGATGACAGCGTAAGAGGAGGGGGAGAAGAGGGAGGAGATGGGAGGATGGAGCACACACACACACACACACACACACACACACACACACACACACACACACACACACACACACACACACACACACACACACACACACACACACACACACACACATACACACAGAGGATTTTAAACTGCTATTTGATCCCATGGGAGTCCGACCATGCAAATCCATTTCTTTAAGGTAATGTGCGAGAATGAAAAAGAGAAAAATAGAAGGAGAGTAAAAGAAAAGGACGTGGGGAGGGTCTGCTTGTGTTCCAGGAAGAACTGAAGTCAATTAGCATAATGAATACTGGCCTATCTGAGAAGAAGAGCAAAGGACGGCCAGAGGACTGAGGGATTGAGGATGGGAAGATGGAGGAGATGAAGATATGAAGGCACTTTGCTGGGGAATACATTTGCAAGGCTATTTCTGTGCATCTTACACATGAGGAGGCGAATAAAGAAAAGCTAAAGACCAGAGAGGAAAAGGAAGGGGGAAGAAGGAGGAAGACCACGAGGGGTGCACGTCTGCATAGACACTCACAAAGTCGAACTTGACTCGCGACGTAATGACAACATACTGAACTGAAGAGAGGATGATGGAAACAATTTCCATTCATCCCGACGTCTATTTATTCACAGATCAATGGTGGCACCGCAGAGAGGAGTAATAAGTGAAAAAAAAAAAGGCTCAGCGGTGACTCGCTTCTTTGGAGGAGTAAATGAGAAAGAAAGAATTGTTTTCAGATGTGGCTTTTCAGTGAAAGTCACAAATTGGAGAAGAGGGCCGCGAGACAAACAGATGCAGACAGACGCAGAGTAAACACAAGAAAATTCACTGCTACTTTACTTGACTATTCATGGACGGCTGGACACACAGGCACACTCACAATCTTTCTACACACACACACATCTTATGTTTCTTCTTAACGCTTCAGCTGGCTTTGTCCTGGGGCAGCACTTCCCTCTTGTAGTATCTACAAAACACACACACACACACACACACACACACACACACACACACACACACACACACACACACACACACACACACACACACACACACACACACACACACACACACACACACACACACACACACACACACACACACCTAACGCTATAAGGCAGAGCATATACCCATAACGCCATAACACAGAGCAGCGATGCGGCGCACATCACTACATGCTCTGCCGTAAATTATTAAATATCAGTCGCCGTGTTGTTGGTACAATGAATGTTGGTTTACATGAAGCGTAAACGCTGGCCTCATTACACGAAAGGTCTTCTCACTGTTGGTCCACTTCATCCAACAGAGAACAAAACATTCAACAAAAATTGTGAATGCATGACCTTTACTTAGGAAGGAGTATTTCTACACTGTGATATTGCTACTTTTAGTTAAGTAAAAGATCTGAGTACTTTGCCATCCTTTGCCCAGAGAAAACTGTTTTTTGCCAACAACTAATGGAGGTAGCGACAGGTCAGGACTTCTTGTTACACTTCAACCTGTATGATGACACAAGCATCAAACATTCTACCAAAATGAAACAAAAATACCAGGGGTTCAAAAGACCCAAAAAATCCAATATTCTCTCGGGGGAAAAGCTGACATCGCTATCGGAGCAGCAAAATTTGTCATTCCCTGACAGAAAACCATGCAGCAGAATGAAGGAGAAACTGCACTGTGTTTCAAAATCTGACTCATTGTTTTGATTTTGATTTAATATATTTTCTTACTATTCCAGTCAATTGTTGAACTAACACACATCTCATCATATCTACTCTTTAAAGTAGTATTAATGATTGATTAATTGATTTTTGGCCAAATGGGCCCAGCAGCACAACATGTTAACACAACATTGACATATCATCACTGTGTAATTTTTTTATTGAGAACTTGTTAGCAAGGACTGAATATGTAGTGTACTGTTGTGACTGAAAACAACTCGAACGAATCAAAAAGGTTACGTTGGTCAAAGCAACGAGCTAGAACATGCAACCAAAAAAAATGTAGAAGACAAAATGTGACATTGTAATTATAAGAATACTGATGAATGCAGCTTTCAGTAGGCTATGTTTGCATCTATTAGTTTGTACATTACATTACATTACAGTATGTTTTATGGTAATGTGTAAACCCTGTGTGTTTAGAAAGTAAAAGGGTGATGGAAAGGGAATAGAGAGAGATGGAGTCTTGTAATGACACATTAACGGCTGGGAGTTTCCATTAATAAGTTATATGTGATTAACATTCAACCAGGCCACAGCAGAGATAAGGCATGTTCTGCTATCATGTCCCAGCTCACATGTACTGAGTTTTCTCAGCATGACTCAAACTCAGCCAGCAGAGGTTCATCTGTTCTGCCTGACTGCTTCCCCAAGGTCAAAATGTGCTTTAAAACATGTCAATCCAAGAGGGAAATCTTGGAGTCAAAGAGGATGTAAGAACCAGTTCACCTTTCTTTCTCATGACATATGTGTTATTTAACGGTCCAGAATGAACCTATAACTGACTGCGTTGTTCTTTTGTTGGTTGTTTGATGGTGCTCGTGTTGAAAATGTATAGCTTTTTAAAAGACAAAATGCATTGTCTAACATATAAAAGCATCCTATCATCTGACATATCTATCAGCAGGCTCTATCTCTTTTACTTCTAACCAACAATTAAACATAATTCCTACGTCTGCTGGAGGGCCTTTTCACTTGGATGTATAAACATATGAGGTTTTGGGGCATTTGATGAAACAACTGATGCTGTCATTTTTCTTGGGAGGACAATCTTGTTTTTTTGGTTCTGACAGAAATGTGTACGTAAGCACAAAGTATGGATTTACTATTAAGCTGACATTGAATGTTTGGTGAGATTGTAGTCTGCTTTGGTCAGTCCTTGACCAGATAGTTCAGAATTTAAATTAATATTTTATTGAAGTATTTATATGGAAGATTGGTACCAAAACTCAAGTATTCTATTGGCACTGGTATAATCTTTTTTTTGACAAACTAATGTTTGTTGTTGGGGTTTAATAGCATTTTAAATTATAAATCAAATATTTTATCTCATAATCTAGTGCCTTAAATCTCCTCATCCAATATTTTCAGGGTTATATTACAACAATATTTAAGAAGTAAAACTTAGAGATGGAAATTCAAAGAATAATAACTTCAAATTCAAGTTTTGCCAGATATATGCCGATTCCATTTATTGGAACTAGATCCAAAAAGGAGTTGGCTATGAAACCTAGCATTACTAATATTAGACAAGCTAATTTTGACACAACAGCCAAGCGTTGCTGAGAGAGTTGGTTGTTTACTGTCTACATTCAGAGAAGGGAATATCACACTCTTTCATACGTTTTGTCACAGAGCTTCTTGCAGTTTTATCATAAATAAGCTATTGCCTAGGACATTTATATTCTGTCCTTGTGAAGACATCTGAAGCGCAGAAATACAAGAATAACCACGTGAACTTATGTGAGACCACACCGATGCATCCACAACACATCTATAGATGAGAATTTAGAGCAGACACATAAAAGCAGACACAGGCGCACAGACTATAAATACACAGAGACCCAAAAGGCACACATAGAAACACAAACGCACAAACACTTCCCTTTACATCTGTCACACATACAACAACCGCCCACATACCCTCACTGCAGCTCAGTGATACGGCATGCAGAAGTTCAAAAGACCCTCAGAACTGGCAGTGGCAACCCGACAAACCTGGGTTCAATTAAGTGGAGAATTTGATCGTTTGCTAAACACCTCTATGAACACTGACTGTCCAAACACAGCTTAGCAACCATGAAAGGAGGCTTTGGATTTCCCCACCTGTTGAGGCAGTATGCATGACTATAGTTCGAGCAATACGTATATAAAGAGTTTGAAGGATGGAGTCTTTTGTAGCCGCTCCAGAAATCAAAAGCACACATGCAGAAGTGTAACATTGTGTTTGTCTGCTTTGAAGGTGCAGTGTCTAGGATTTATGTTGCATCTAGTGGCGAGGTTTCAGACTGCAATCAACTGAATAACCGTCCCTCACCCCTAACTTTCGAAGTGTGCATGGTGGCCTTCAGGTAAATAAACAATGCAAAAGGCCCTATTTAGAGCAAGTGGTTTGTCCGCTCTGGGCTACTGTCAAAACATGGCTGTGCAACATGGCAGACTCAGCGGAAGAGGAACCGCTCCCTATGTAGATATGAAGTGCTTCTTTTAAGCAAATTAAACCATAATGATTCAGGTGATCATACACTAATGAATACATAGTTATAAATATTATATTCCCTTTCTACTAATAGATCTCCTCTAGATCCTAAAACTCCTTAAACATAAGCTACAATTGTTAGCATATCTGACTCACTAGCCTAACAGTACCTATAGTAAACAAGCATTACTTCCAAGAGTTTTAGCTAACATTAGCGGTCTGTCCTGCCCTTTATTGGATACCGGTTGAACATATAAACAATGTTTAAGGTAACTAAGCAGTTTAACAGAGTTATGTTAGAATTACATTTTCCTATAACGATTCAGCTAGAAACACTAAAAACTGAGCCGGGAACGGCGTTTTGACCAATTCCTTGAGCGATCATTAGCTTAGCTTATTTAGCTAGCTAGCTTCAGCTGCTAAAAATCTACCAGTAACAGTTGTCATTTCAGCTGGCAAAACAACAGTCGGCAGCTAGAAATGAGAAGCTGCTTTTATCTACCTATGTCTGGAGTCAAGGACTAATTGTTTATACAATTATTAAAACATTTAAGTATGAATTCTGCCATTGTTGTAAGTGTAAACTGCATGAGCCTATTTGCCATGCAATAAAGACAGCTTGACAGGGGGAGCCACAGTACTTTTACTAATGAACAATTACAGCTGGAAGGTTTCAGTTGGACCAACAGCATCATTAGCTGAGTTACTCGAAGAAAACACATTAAAAAGGTTATTCATCTTTGTCTTTGTCTATTCTTCTGTCCGTTTAACCCTACTCATCCAAAAACCCGACCACAAGCTTTAAATCCTTCCTACGCCTCTCTTCTCATTCAATATATATTTATTGTTCAACACTTCTTAATATAACTTTAATCTAATTGATCCACAGGGCTAGGGAACCTATTTCCACTTGGAATTACTCAGCCGTTCATATTAAAACTTATTGTGTCTTCACCCTGGATGTTTGCACGAATCTGTCCTCCATCCCTCCATCTCCTCACCTCCTTGTTGCTTCCAATTTATTTCACAGTCACCCTCCTCTCTCTCCATAATGTCACCTGTCACCAGGCTACGCTCAAGGGAGAGCAGAAATACCAACTGAGAATTAAACACAAGGGAGGAAGCCTTCGTGAGTGTGTGTGACGAGCAGGCAGGAGGAGGAGCGCAGTGAGGAGGACTGACAGCACATAGGGAGAGAGATACAGTAAATTCTTGATTAAAAAAAAAACCTCGCACATGAATAC
Source organism: Anoplopoma fimbria (assembly GCF_027596085.1). Classification (NCBI taxonomy): domain Eukaryota; kingdom Metazoa; phylum Chordata; class Actinopteri; order Perciformes; family Anoplopomatidae; genus Anoplopoma; species Anoplopoma fimbria. The sequence goes on along the minus strand of NC_072461.1, from coordinate 9,842,083 downwards.
TACCGCCGGGGATTTCCTGCAGAGGAGACCAGAGTGAGATGGTCTAAATCTCAAAGCTGCATGAAAACAACACACAGATTCACTGGAAGTTAGCTCATGGAGGAGATTTGTTCTAAAGTAAGTTGGAATAAAGTGAAACCTATTGTTACAAAATGATTGGCAGCACACACCAAAAAATTATATATATATATATTGAATGGTTCTTTAAAAGATAACCCGTATAATTTTGAACGTATAGATCGGTTTAGTGACGAGGAGTTGCTATATAGCATGTGAAAACAGTTGCATAATGTCTTCTGTGTTATATCTGGAGAAAATAACCCCATCAGGGTTTAGAGACGGCAAATCTTTTAGAGAAAAACCTTGGTGTGGTGTTTGCAAGATGTGGGCATTTATCAGGCAGCTAAGGACTAACATAAAAATGGGAATTGTTGCATTAAGGTAAATGTCGGATCTAGCACTTTTGGAGCTTGACCCATAGTTAGGATTAAAAGTAAGCATATATCTGTCTCTGCTGTTGGAATGTTTTCCTTTTCTTTTTTTCTTTTAAATCTTACTTACAGAAGTTACATTTATATACCACTAATTAGCAACCGACAAGTCCTATTGAAAGACACATAATGCTGTTTTTAATGAAAATAACTGCAGAGTCGCAAAAGTCATTTGTCAAATCTGCTCAACATTCATTGACAAAGTAGGCCAAGTTGAATTGGTTTCATTACATTACCAGTCGTAGCAGCTACAACATAATTAATGTTTTTACTGTAAGTTTAGGCACCTGCAGCACTTGGTGGTACTGGTTATACAATAATAATGACCCCTGTCTATTTTTAATCAAGGCAGAAGTAGCTTGATGTTGTTTAAGAGCCACACAACCTGCTAGTTGTGAAAACAAAAATAGTTAAATGGTTAGAAAAGTGTGTGACTTCGACACAGGTGACCGCTATTCCTCTCATTTCATTTTCTACAAACATCAATGTTGTTTTCTTAAAAAAATGACAGCAATATTTTCCTAACCTGACCTTGACCAAGAAGCTTTTCTAACTAAAACCATGATTATTTTTTTGTTTGTTTATGTTACTAAACCTGGACAAACATTTACTCTAGCAGTAAATCTCATTGTATTTATTCGTACGTCCCCTTTTAATTAAACAACTGTAACACAAAAAAAGAACTCAACAAGAAAAAGCACAGAAAACAGAGTAAAGCTGAAGCAAAACAAACTAGTCGAGTCACGCGACAACAGAAAAAAACAGCTCCACTGATGGTTGTTCGCATCTTCATTAGAGGGCCATCACTTTTGGAAATGAGCCAGCCTCTGTTTTCAGTTTGTTACATAAAATAACCAGGAGAACTGTAACCTTTGCTGATAGTTGATAGAAAAAAACATCCACACAGGTTGTGCGTCGTGCATCTCTGTACGTGAAGCCTGCTGCAAGAAATAAAAGCGAGCAGGCTGATGGTGGCGAGCTGATACTATTTGTGTCCTGACTGCTTGAGCCTCTCAATATGGCTGTCAGTGTGAATCAGTGTGACTGTGGGAGTGACGGCACATCCATATGGACCGCATGCTGTTTATACGTGTGTGTGTGTGTGTGTGTGTGTGTGTGTGTGTGTGTGTGTGTGTGTAGTGTGTGTGTGTGTGTGTGTGTGTGTGTGTGTGTGTTTTTTTTCTGTCCTGGCCCCTCAGTGGTGGAATGAACTCCCCACTGACGTCAGGACAGCAGAGTCGCTGCCCATCTTTCGGCGTGGCTGAAAACTCACCTCTTCAAGAAGTACTACCCTGAGCCTTCCTCGTAGCACTTATTGCATTCGTATTAGTTGTTGCACTTATTGTATTCGTATCAGTTCGCTGCACTTATTGTATTCGTATTCGTTTATTGCACTTATCCTATTCGTATTAGTTTGTAGCACCTATTGTATTCGTATTAGTTTGTTGCAATTATTGTTTTCATAGTAATTTGCTTCTGCACTATACTTTTGCTCTGGTTTATGCTTTTAGATGCTTGTTTAAGAAAGGAGATGCACTTATGACTACTGGTGACTAGTAGTTCTCTTGAATACCTATGTTGAATACACTTCCTGTAAGTCGCTTTGGATAAAAGCGTCTGCTAAATGACTGTAATGTAATGTAATGTGTGTGTGTGTGTGTGTGTGTGTGTGTGTGTGTGTGTGTGTGTGTGTGTGTGTGTGTGTGTGTGTGTGAGAAAAATTATTATTATATTGATGTGTGAGCCTTCATGTGGAGAAAGAATTAATGCTCTGGGGAGGCTCAGAGCAATAAAGGAACCATGTTTCAATTGTCAGCTCCTCCTTCTCTCTCACACACACACACACACATCAGATCGCCTCACGCTGTCCTCTTCTTCTTCGTATAGGTCAATAAGAACATTGACAGACATTGCAGACACCGTGTATGAACATCACAACCTGAATTGATCGGTGATTGATATTTTACAGCTACGTTTTCCCCACTGTGGTTTGATAATACTGTGCCTCACTCATGAACAGTCATGTCGGTGTGTGTGTGTGTGTGTGTGTGTGTGTGTGTGTGTTTCTCCATGCACACTAACTTAAATTATGCTGGAGAAAAAGATATTCTCCATTTGGACCAATTTACCATATCAAAGCTAATTTGCAGTGATAAATATTCCCCTTTTAGAAAGCCCAGATCCTGAGAAAATGAAACTAGGGTAAGATAAAATGAGGATTTCCACAAAATATGTCCTTAACATGCAGTGTTCTTCTGCAGCACAGCAATGAGAAGCTCTCCACTGTGTTTGGTGTTTGATCAGAAGTGTGTGATGTCCATCCCTGTTCCCACTTTGAAGGATTCAATTACCAGACCTGTTGAATTATTTATCGAGTCAAGATCTACCAATCACTCACCTATTGAACAGGTGGGTACCTCAGAGGGTACAGCAGGTACAGCACAAAGCACTGTATGTGTGTGTGTGTGTGTGTGTGTGTGTGTGTGTGTGTGTGTGTGTGTGTGTGTGTGTGTGTGTGTGTGTGTGTGCATGTTGCCGTCAGCCTGTCTGGTGTGGTGTCACTGATCTGTGCGATTGCTCTGATTGACAGGCTGCCCTGTGGAAAACTGCAATGTCAGACTCTTAAAGGAGAAGTCCACCATTAAATACTTATAATGTCACAGTGCAGCTTGGTCTCAATCCCAGGCAGGGGGTGAGACAGATGTTGGAGACATTCGGGGCTCAGCCATAACCTAGGGGGGTCCGGGGGCATCCTCCCCAGGGGAGATTATTTACCCCACTAATGGCAATTACAGTTATAGATTTATATTTATAGAATATAATCATCCTGTAGCCAAGATCCTATTATGTATCTAATTGTTCTCCAACTGTCTGAAACCATAACACAACACATGTTAAGAGAGGCAAACATTTTAAGTTACATAACGTAGGGTATGAATTTAGTGTGAACAGCACCACTAATCTTGAAACTTTTTTTTTTGTCATACTGCGCTGGAGTTCATAGAAGGAATAGTAACAAATCTGCTGCATTTGAATCCATGCCATAATAACCTGGGCTGCTCTAATTGAAAATCAAGGATCCCCAACAATGCCAAGTAAATGCCGTCTTCAATACTCTATTAGGCCAACAGAAGAACGTTAACTCAATAAAAGAGATGCACCGCTCGATCTGCAGTCGATCGGAACTGGACGTTTTTCCGCTGGTCAGACATGACCGGCTTGTCTGCTGACAGCATGGAGTCTCTCCTTAGCACAGTCCTGCTTATTACGGAGCTAACAGCTACTTTTAATAGAGGTTACATATGATGGGTTCGATCTTTATTTTATAAAAATTAGTATTGGTATTTCACTTTTAGAATTTACTTTTGGGCAAGAAACTTAAATAAATACAGTTCTTTGAGGGAGAAGTTTTACAGCAATATAAAATATATATTAGAAATGGATTCATGACCTGTTTAAGAGTCAGTATTAAGAGCAAGTAAGTCCGCTAAGAGTGGGAGGAAGTGTTGGTGGACGGGTCAAACAAACACAGGACTTTCACCCTGGGGACCGACGTTCATGATTAATGTAAATACAAAAATGTAGATCTTTTTGAACTGACAACTGATCTTTTTCTAACCATTACCAAGTTGTTTTGTCGCTTAAACCTAACTGCGACCATCAAAGCATTAACCACGTGTTACAACGCAAACCACACACTGACCTTCCACTAACATTTACCATTCACCACCGTTTAAGCCTCTGTTATATCACGCACAGTTATAAGAGGGATTTAAATCCAATCCTTCAGAATAAGAAAAGCGCAACAGTGGGCTGGTCTTGCCGTCCCAAAACATAACATTTCAACAGAACACTTATTCTCTTACTGTCTATGGTTGAACCAATAACTGAACACTAACCAAACTGTCCGATTAATCTTCTATGGAGAAGGAGAGATCTGGCCGCGGGTTGCAAGATGGATACGGCTCGGCAAGTTCACTGACCGTTCCCTGTATCGGAATTTGCATAATCACGACTTGACATCTACTTTATGCAAAAGAGATCAGTCAATTGCAACTCACCAGGCTCGCGAAACAAAATACAAGATATGGATCAAGGTACTATTACTGTATTGACTATTTCTCACCTGAAATGTTTTTAAAACATATTTAAGTGTACTGCTCAGCAGTAGAATGAAAACGTTTTCGACCTGTCTGCCATGTTGAAAACAGTCATGCTAAAAGAGAGAGAAAAAAGGGAGAGAAAAAACGAAATGTTGGAGGAGAGGTGCTGCTACTGTCGGCCTGTGGCAGGTGTCAAACTGCTGCTAATAATGGCTGCCGACACTAATAATTTATAACATTCTTCCAACCGAAACTGTTAATGTTGAATTTGACTTCTGTACATGGAACAGAAGAGATTGACGATTTTAAAATTCATAACAAATACAAATTTTAGCTGAAACAATCAACAGAGAATTCATCGCCAACTATTTTAATAATTGATAATGTATTTTTAAAGCAAATTGCCCAACATTGCTTAGTTCTTGCTTGTCAAATGTGAGGTTTTGCTACTTTTCTTAATATAATATCTAATAATTAACGATAATATCTTTTTAATTTCAAACAGTTGGTTGGACTAAACAAGCAACTAAAAAACTGATTATGACGAGCACATTTTATAGGTCAAACAATGAATCGAAGAATTGAGAAAATTAACAGAAGATTAGATCTCAACATTAACAGTAAGTAATCAACAGAACTGTTCTGAATCGTTATTTTAAGCAAAAAATGGCCAAATTTCCTAGGTTCCATCCTCTGAAATGTAAATATTTTTAGATTTTCTTACTCTTCTGTACAGGAAAACTTACAGAAGAGTAAGAATTAAAATGTCACCATCAGCTCTCGGCACTTGTGATGGACATTTTTCACAATTTCTGGAAAATTTGTTTTCAAATTTGCTTCACTGATCAATCGAGAAAACCTTCTGTAGATAATGAAAACAATTGACTGAATAAAAATGAATACTTGGAAGCAATTACCAGCAAGCACACGATACAAAAAAAGAGAAAAAAACAGATGCACACACACATTCAAAAACACACAGCGAAGCCTGCAGACCTCAGCTCTCCACCTGATTATGCTGATTGATCGACCGATTTACTGACTGAGAGATCGACTGAGGGATTGATGATGAGCCTCATCATTCACAGAGAAGCTCAGCATCCCACCACAACCTCACCACGGAGAGCTGTGTGTGTGCTTGTGCTGTTCATGGAAATGTGAGATGTTTGTGTGTGTCCAGCTGCGGGTGTACGGTATGTGCAGGGACCATCTGTTCCTGTCTGACATGATCATGGATTTACAGTTTTCTTCTATCAGTGATCTTATGTTTTGCACCTGGGCACAACAACAACAAAAAAAACAAGTGAGGTTAAACAAAGTACGCACAGGTTGTAGCTTCCCGTGTGCAAACGTGCCAAGGGGAGCTGCCTTCCTTTCAAACAAAATGACTCCTAACAGGTTTCATCACTTTCCAGGAAAGTCAGCCAGAAGCAGATCATTCGGGGAGTATTAATGAGCATAGCTGGTTGGAAGTCACATTAGGGAGGCAGGGCTTTCACTTTACAGTCTTTGACTCAGAGGCTGCTTGTTGCTGAGGACTGATCTGCCAAATTGTTTCTTTAGCCAAGAGGAGGACTATAGCAGCATTACAAATACAATCTCCCCCCTCTTCCTAGAATCGAGGATTTAAAGGCAGACTGCGCGGAATTTAAGCCAGATTTTATAATCACGAGTGATTCCCTTGGAGTCACACGAGGTCTCCTCCCCCCCCATCGTATGCTACACACTGAAAAAAATGTCATAGATTTAAAAACCCCACATGCCAGAAATTGACGAAGAGTGAGGAAAAGTCTGTGTGGAAGGAGACGTGATGCCGAGTGACACTTGCCGTCTGCAGGAAAGCGTCTCCTGCACAGCTTCCAGCGGGGATGCAATTACATAACTTCACTCCAAAACTCAGCTTTCGGCAAAAAAAAAAAAAAAAAAAAAAAAGTGGGAGCAAATGAGCTGCTGAGGATCATTTTCAAAAACAAGATAGACAAAAGATACAACAGTCATTTCGCCAACAAGTAGATCCATTTAAGATGCGGTTTGGCTTTTGCCACGCGCAACAATGCAATCATGATTTCAACCTGTCGCGTTCACGTCGGACACTACTATCTATGTGTCTTACCTGCATGTTGTCCTTTTGTTGTAACGGCGACACGGATGGCTGGTTTCTGCACGAGTGTGTGTCCTCTCTGCGCGGACCCTTAACCACCGACTGCCGCTCCACTGGATGCGATGGAATGCTCGCACACACGCCGGAGGGGGGGTGCAGCTAGAGAGGAAGCGGACCTTCATCGCTTACAGTCTGATGATGATGTACAGGCAGAGTCAACAGGCTGGCAGCGGATTTAGTCCCCTCATGTATCAGCCTAAAACATTAACACCTGGATTTATGCTGGGTAACGCTCAAAAACTAGTATACAAATTATTAAGTACTGCTTGGCTTATGCATGACTCGTGATGATTTAGTGCATGCATTAATGCAGGGTGTATCATTCATTTTCTATGCTGAAGTCATGATATTAGATCACCACTTAATCTATGAAGTGACCCTTAACACTTACAGCGGGTAAAATAAGTATTGAACACGTCAGCGTTTTTCTCAGTAAATATATTTCTAAAGGTGCTATTGACATGAAATGTTCACCAGATGTCGGTAACAACCCAAGTAATCCATACATACAAAGAAAACCAAACAAATACGTTCAGAAATTAAGTTATGTGTAATAGAATGGAATGACACAGGGAAAAAGTATTGAACACGCTTACTGAAATTTATTTAATACTTGGTACAAAAGCCTTTGTTGGTAATGTCAGCTTCAAGACGCCTCCTGTATGGAGAAACTAGTCGCATGCATTGCTCCGGTGTGATTTTGGCCCATTCTTCCACACAAACAGTCTTCAAATCTTGAAGGTTCCGTGGGCCTCTTCTATGAACTCTGATCTTTTGTTCTTTCCATAGATTTTCTATTGGATTCAAGTCAGGTGATTGTCTGGGCCATTCTAGCAGCTTTATTTTCTTTCTCTGAAACCAATTGAGAGTTTCCTTGGCTGTGTGTTTGGGATCATTGTCTTGCTGAAATGTCCACCCTCGTTTCATCTTCATCATCCTGGTAGATGGCAGCAGATTTTTATCAAGAATGTCTCGGTACAGTATTCTATTCATCCTTCCTTCAATTACATGAAGTTTGCCAGTGCCGTATGCTGAAAAACAGCCCCACATCATGATGTTCCCACCTCCAAACTTCACTGTTGGTATGGTGTTTTTGGGGTGATGTGCAGTGCCATTTGACCTCCAAACATGGTGTGTATTATGGCATCCAAAGAGTTCAATTTTGGTCTCATCTGACCAGACTATATTCTCCCAGTATTTCACAGGCTTGTCTAAATGTTGTGCAGCAAACTTTAAACGAGCTTCAACATGCTTTTTCTTCAGCAATGGAGTCTTGCGTGGTGAGCATGCATACAGGCCATCGTGGTTGAGTGCATTACTTATTGTTTTCTTTGAAACAATTGTACCTGCTAATTCCAGGTCTTTCTGAAGCTCTCCACAAGTGGTCCTTGGCTCTTGGACAACTCTTCTAATAATTATTTTCACTCCTCTGTCAGAAATCTTGCGAGGAGCACCTGGTCATGGCCGGTTTATGGTGAAATTATGTTCTTTCCACTTCCGGATTATAGCACCAACAGTGCTCACTGAAACATTCAGAAGTTTAGAAATCCTTCTGTAACCAATGCCATCAGTATGTTTTGCAATGATAAGGTTGCGAAGGTCTTGAGAGAGCTCTTTGCTTTTACCCATCATAGGCCATCAGTTGGGACTGAACCAGCTGATATTAATTTGCACTGACAAGGGGCAGGATTGCTTTCTAATTACTGATAGATTTCAGCTGGTGTCTTGGCTTTCCATGCCTTTTTTTGTACCTCCCTTTCTTCATGTGTTCAATACTTTTTCCCTGTGTCATTCCATTTTATTACACATAACTTAAACTTATTTGTTTGATTTTCTTTGTATGTATGGATTACTTGGGTTGTTACCGACATCTGGTGAAAATTTCATGTCAATAGCACCTTTAGAAATATATTTACTGAGAAAAATGGTGACGTGTTCAATACTTATTTTACCCGCTGTATATGCGACCAAATCTGCTTTATTACAGTTAATTTCAAACAGTAGCCTACCTCTAAACAAGTATATGAGGTGTTACTGTGGTTTCTAAGTGTATGTTCTACTTATCTTTACCATTTCCCTCTTCATTGAAAACTTACAAGTGACTTACTCACCTTTGCTGTTGGTTTATTAAAAGGTGGGAAACCCCATGATCATGAAGACCTAGAAAAAACACAAAGCAAGTGTCATGATGGGGGACAAACATCAGCCTGGAAACCTGACAGCCCCAAATTGTCTAGTAAAGTAGACCATTACTAGTTACTATTACTATTACTAGTTAAAAGTAGGCTTTAATATTTTAATATCAAACCCTTTAAAAAACTGTGTTATGGGTTCAGATCAACAGCCCTGCAATAAAAACTACTACTGCAATGTAAAGCTTTCAATGCTATATTTGAGTTAATAGGTCATTTTTGACACTATAATGGGTGGGGTTACTTTTGGAGTACAATGTAATGTAATGTATGGTAGCGTATTGAGATTTGCAGGTAAAACAAGGGACTAACTGGTTTGATCTTTTTTCATTCATCTTTCCTCTCCACCATGATCACTGTAGCCAATTTCAGCATGTCAAGGAAAGAGAGGGGGATCCTCAGTGTGTGTGTGTGTGTGTGTGTGTGTGTGTGTGTGTGTGTGTGTGTGTGTGTGTGTGTGTGTGTGTGTGTGTGTGTGTGTGTGTGTGTGTGTGTGTGTGTGTGTGTGTTTGCTGCATTAGATTACAGTGTGTGTGTGATTGTCATTAGAGTGATTGATACAGAAATGCAATTAAAGCCCTGCTGGAAAATCCGTGTGAGTTCGGTGAGGAACTGAATCAATTTAGGTGACCTTGGCTCCCTGTGAAGCTGCCAAGAGAGAGAGAGACAGAGAGAGAGAGGGAGGGAGAGACATATAGAGAGACAGAGGGAGAGGGATAGAGGGGGAGACAGAGAGGGAGAGAGAGAGAGAGCAAGAGAGAGAGATTAAAAGAGAGAGACAGAGAGAGTGAGAGAGAGGGACAGATAAAGAGAGAGACAGAGACAGAGAGAGAGAAAGACAGATGAGAGAGAGGGTGGGACAGAGATAATAGAGAGAGACATAGAGAGAGAGACAGAGACAGAGAGTGAGAGAGAGATGAGAAGAGAGACAGAGACAGAGAGAGTGAGAGAGAAGGACAGATGAGAGAGAGAGGGGGACATAGAGAGTTAGAGAGAGACACAAGGAGAGAGGCAAAGCTAGAAAAAGAGAGACAGAAGCAGAGAGAGACAGAGACACAGAGACAGAGAGAGAGACAGATACAGAGAGTGAGAGACAGAGAGAGAGATACAGAGATACATAGAGAAACAGACAAAATTACATCAGACAGAGACACAGAGAGAGAGACAGAGAGTGAGAGTGAGAGTGAGAGAGAGAGAGAGAGAGAGAGATGCTAACAACAATCAGGCCAGGTCAAGCATCTGCACACATCACACTGATTGCATAATGAACAGCCAAGAAATGTAAATAGCCAGCAGGATGAATGAGGAAAGGCCATCTGTCTAATAAAACTGCTTCCTATTAGCCACCACATGTTTACACGTTTCCTCAGCACACAGACTTCATTTTGAGCAAATATCATTCACATGGAGTTTAATTTCAAAGCTAGCCTACATTATGTCCACCAGTGTAGAAATAGTTAACCCTAATGTTGAAGGAAACGGTGCTGGATGTAGACTAAATGTGTTAAACAGAAAGGTGGGTAATTATCACCCAGGGCTGCTGACACACTGCATCTGCTATTTTCCTGAATATACACAGACTCTTTATCCTCAGATCAGTTGTATTTACCTTATTAGGAATTATGTATAAAAATATAATTGATAATATTATTTATTGTTTAACACAATATACAGTCAGGTCCATAAATATTTGGACATTGACACAATTTTCATCATTTTGGCTCTGTACACAACCACTATGGATTTGAAATGACACAATCAAGAATCAAGGGTATTTACATCCAAATCAGGTGAACACTGTAGCAATTACAATAAATGATATACATTGTCCCCCCTTTTGAAGGGACCAAAAGTAATTGGACAAAGTAACATAATCATAAATCAAATTGTCACTTTTAATATTTGGTTGCAAATCCTTTGCAGTCAATGACAGCCTGAAGTCTGGAACCCATAGACATCACCAGACGCTGGGTTTCATCCCTGGTGATGCTATGCCAGGCCTCTACTGCAACTGTCTTCAGTTCCTGCTTGTTCCTTGAGCAGTTTCCCTTCAGCTTTGTCTTCAGCAAGTGAAATGCATGCTCAATTGGATTCAGGTCAGGTGATTGACTTGGCCATTGCAGAACATTCCACTTCTTTGCCTTGATAAACTCTTTGGTTGCGTTTGCAGTATGCTTCGGGTCATTGTCCATCTGCACTGTGATGCGCCGTCCAATGAGTTTTGAAGCATTTGGCTGAATATGAGCTGATAATATTGCCCGAAACACTTCAGAATTCATCCTGCTGCTTTTGTCAGCAGTCACATCATCAATAAATACGAGGGAACCAGTTCCATTGGCAGCCATACATGCCCATGCCATAACACTACCACCACCATGCTTCACTGATGAGGTGGTATGCTTTGGATCATGAGCAGTTCCTTCCCTTCTCCATACTCTTCTCTTTCCATCATTCTGGTACAAGTTGATCTTTGTCTCATCTGTCCATAGGATGTTGTTCCAGAACTGTACAGGCTTTTTTAGATGTTTTTTGGCAAACTCTAATCTGGTCTTCCTGTTTTTGAGGCTCACCAATGGTTTACATCTTGTGGTGAACCCTCTGTATTTACTCTGGTGAAGTCTTCTCTTGATTGTTGACTTTGACACAGATACGCCTACCTCCTGGAGAGTGTTCTTGATCTGGCCAACTGTTGTGAAGAGTTTTTCTTCACCTGGTAAAGAATTCTTCGGTCATCAACCACAGTTGTTTTCCTTGGTCTTCCGGGTCTTTTGGTGTTGCTGAGCTCACCAGTGCTTTCTTTCTTTTTAAGAATGTACCAAACAGTGGATTTGGCCACACCTAATGTTTTTGCTATCTCTCTGATGGGTTTGTTTTGATTCTTCAGCCTAATGATGGCTTGCTTCACTGATAGCGACAGCTCTTTGGACTTCATATTGAGAATTGACAGCAACAGATTCCAAATGCAAATCCCACACTTGAAATTAGCTCTAGACCTTTTATCTGCTCCTTGTTAATGAAATAATGAGGGAATAACACACACCTGGCCATGGGACAGCTGATCAGCCAATTGTCCAATTACTTTTGGTCCCCTCAAAAGGGGGGACCACGTATAAAATGTCTTGTAATTCCTACACCGTTCACCTGATTTGGATGTAAATACCCTCAAATTAAAGCTGAAAGTCTGCACTCAAAGCACATCTTGATTGTTTCATTTCAAATCCATTGTGGTTGTGTACAGAGCCAAAATGATGAAAATTGTGTCAATGTCCAAATATTTATGGACCGGACTGTATATAATAAAATAATACAGTGCCGTAAACATTCAACAATAACAAAAATTAGGATAATTCATCAATTCAACACAAATTAATTTAAAATATGAACAATACAAATCTAAGGGGATCCATGATGGGAGTTAGGCAAGTACGATATTTAATGTTGGACATATATCAACTTTCTAAACAATAGTATTAGTTATTGATTTTATCACATGGTCACACAAAACATTAATACAAAACAGGTTGGTGAGAAAATGACCATACTGATTGTTAAAACACTATTTTGAGGGAGAGGCAACACAATAAAACAATAGAGAGGTTCCTCAGAAAAGGTCAAAAGGTCAGGAGAAGATTATATCTCTCTTTCTCCTGAAGTTGTTATCTCTAAAGAGACTTTTAACAAAGTGGATTTTACATTATCTAAAATCTGTCAGCATCCTCGTCCTTGTCTCACACGTTATCTCCATCTCCATATTCGCCTCTCCTCTCTCGTCTGGTGTTCCACTCGATTCCCATCTCGCACCGAACACAAGCACACACACACACACACACACACACACACACACACACACACACACACACACACACACACACACACACACACACACACACACACACACACACACATATATACACACGCAAGCACATAATATGTTCACAGCTGACACTGCAAGAATAATTGCATCTTATCTCATTGGGTAAGTATCATTTAGAGGCCAATGAAGGAGGACAGTGTATTTATGTGTGAGTGATGGAGTGAGTGAACATTTGCACGAGACAGAGACACACACACACACACACACACACACACACACACATACACACAAAGCCTTTACCCCCTTTTTCCCTTCTCTTTTCTGTCCCTGTTTTAGTGAACCGTCCCAGGTTCAATACCACCCTACCCATGTAAACACACACACACACACACACACACACACACACACACACACACACACACACACACACACACACACACACACACACACACACACACACACACACACACACACACACACACACACACACACACACACACACTCTGGGCAGTGGTTTTGTCTTTCTCCTCACAGCGAGGACGGATAACAGTTATCAGAGAGAATGACTGAGTAGGACAAACAATCAGTGCAAGGGTCAGCTCCGTCTGAACTCACAGAGAATAAACTTGATGGAAACAGCTCTGGTTGAAGATCGGCAGCGTCTCCCTGATCCCCGGGGAGGATATCAGACGGCTGAGTCGGGCCACTGGTTCCCCCCTCCCCAAGGACATCTGTAGTCTCTGCAGAAGAGGAGAGATAACAGGAAACAAAACAGTGAGAGAAGGGACAGATGTTGAGGACACTCTGTTCTTACAGGAATAAAATAATACTTGTACCACCATTTCAAATGTGCAGGTGTGTATGTGTTTACATGTGTGTCTCATACATTTAATACAGCTATGAACTAACCCACGGGTGATTTCAACATCTCAGATTGTTTTTTAGGATCATTTTTAGAAGTGTGAAAAGACAAAACACGAAAATAAAACAATACAATGAATCATCTCATGACCTTGTTAACAGATAACTTGGGACCCCTTTGGGAGGCCCTGACCCCTAGTTTGGGAACCACCTCTCCAGTACTAATGAGGTGAGTCCTCACTGATTGCCTTTGAGTGATTTGCAACCTGAACACCTTCTGTGTTATTGGTATTTGTGATAAGTGGTTGGAGCTGTGAACTGTGTCCATATCAGGAAGTAGAATCAATATGTGCTGTCACACATTGTAGAGAGAACAAATTACACCACAATAGCCTGTCAGATAAAAGTGAATTGAAAAATGATAGTAGCAATTGATAAGATTAGAGTTTATTTATTATTTATTTATTTATAACAACATTGTTACACTTGTATGGAAGCATCTGCTTTTGCTGCGTTTTACCAACCTCATTGAGTGTCTCATCGTTTTGTGAATAACGTGATTTAGCACTCTTAATTCCTGCTTGGATTAATGGAGAACTCTATTACCATCTATCTACAGTATCCTGAGTACAGCATCAGCATGAAGTGCAGCTGATGTGGCTGATGGTTGAAATCAAAGTCAATAAATGTGCTTAAAATGAACATCTGCAAAGCTATGCTACTGAATTCAATGTTATTACAGCATGGCAGCAAGGTGAAAGTACAGTGCCATTTCAGCTTAAAGCCTCACCACTGAACAAAAACTTTCCTGAAGTGAAATTTTTTAAATCTTTTAGACAAGGATCATTTCGCTTTTGCACATTTCATTGTTTTTGTTTAGACGCCGCAAAATTAAGAGGCTTGATTTTCCATTTTCATGTCATTCAGTCTTTTCCTCATCAACTAGACAGCAGCGGATTAGCCGCGGATTGACACACTTCCCCCTTTTTGCTACTGTAAAGTAATGCGCCTGAATCAGCGCTGCGCCTGTCGGCTTTAAAGCCCGTCACCGTGAAAGGAGGAAGCTGTGGTGGAGGTGGGGCCGATCATCAAAGCACTGTACAAATCCTGTCTGCTGCAGGCTGAGAGGGAGAGCGGAGATTCCCCTAGAAAGAGCCTCACAGCTGGGATGATACAGTCGCTAATTTGCTTTCACCTTTTCAAGAAAGAGAAGAATAACAGACACACACACACACACACACACACACACACACACACACACACACACACACACACACACACACACACACACACACACACACACACACACACACACACACACACACACACACACACACAGCAGCAGCTCCAATGTAAATCTTCCCTCAGAAGGATTTCATGTTTCTATGGAGAAGAAATGTCTATTTTTAGAAGCGATATAAATAGATTCTTCTGTGGCTCTGACGCTTGCATTCATGTCTGAATGTACCCAGCAGCCTTTTACTGTGTTTTATTTTCTTATATCCGTGTGTCTCTGTGGACTTGTTTTCTCAAAACCAAACACTCAAAAGGTTCATCAGCTCTCCCCCTGAGTGTGTGAATAACAGTCGGTAAATTGTGGACAATGAGCTGCAATTTTTCTCAGTGACATCAGTGCTGAGAGACACCCACAGGGGGAATAGGAAAAGCGTAATTGGTTGTCATTTTCATCAATACACTTTCTATAGCACTCCCTGGACCAATACAAGCAGGGACAAAAGCTACAACCCTCTCCCCACAGAGAGGAGTACTGTATCATGGAGCTGGACAACGTCCTCTAGAGAGCACGAGACGAACCATAATGAAGCCGTTATACAAACATTAGACAGTTTGGTATCCTGAAGGTTTAAATCAAGATAAACAACAAGAAGTGTTTAACAGAGGCAGTGGCTCAAAGGAGCAGAGGGACACCGGCGACTTATTGTGGAGGTGGAGTGGGGGTGAGACAGGGAGCAACTTTGTAGCCGTGGAAACAGTTGCTAAGTAGCAAACCGAGGCATCCCTGGACCAAGAGGGACAAAGATGTGATTGTGACTGGAGGCAAAGAGCAGGAAAAGAGGAAGGAAGATTGTTATTAAAAAAACAAAAAAACATTGGAATTTCACATTGCTGGTTGGAAACAAAACTAAAAATTAGTGAGTTGGTTTCTTTTGATATCACTAAATCCTACAAGGTACCTTACAAATGTTATACTACAATACCCTGCAACTTCCCTGTCCAGTGTAAACCAAGAAACTCAAACAGAGCAGCAACTTTATTTAAAATGATTTTCTCAAACAAATCTTAAAGCCCAAGGTGGCAAACTTGTTTTGTTTTGTTAAATCAACAGCCCCAAACCTAACAAAATTGAATTTTCTGATTCTAGTGGGCCTTTAAGGGTTGAGAACACCAAACTTCTGCTGCTAAATAAACCCTTTTATAAAAACCCACAGGAATATCTGGAATAAAAAGCTGAAAACAGGGCTGAAGTTCTCAGCTCATGAAATATGTAGCATTGCAATGCATTGCAATACCTGTGCAGATCATAATTTAATTATTAAAAACGAATAATAATAAGCTTCAGTTTGTCTCTATGTTTTTATTTGGATCACCGCTCACCAAATCAAGTGATGTACAACTTTGAATTGTCGCTGAGGACAAATCAAGATCAACCATATTGATTATTTGTCCCACCTGTACCAATTACACTCAGGTGTGACTCCCAAGCTACAGCACGCTCCGCCATCTCTGCACTTCCCTGCAACCCCATCCGCATGGCCTCGTCCGTCCCCCTCGCTGCTGTGAAATCTGGCTGACAGAAAACAGGGACGAAGAGGACATCCCATTAATATGCTAATTCATGCGGGGATGACTTCAACACACGGAGCATAGTCAGAAATACATGTGTGCCAGCTAGTGAGGCACGCTGCGTGGAATCAAAGCTCAGGGAGGAGAAGGAGAAGTGGGATGATATGAATGTACTGTGGTTGTGTGCGTGAGAAGTAAAGTGGTGTGTTTGCGGAGAGGGAATCCCTGCAGCCTCACGCCACAAAAAAAACACATCACGCTGCCTCAAAATCTTATAGTGAGACAATGAAATATGCAAAGTGAGAGAGAGAGAGAGAGAGAGAGTGGTATGAAGCTGGTGGATCGCGCAGCACATGTGTGTCTGGTGTGTCCTTGCCATGTGAGGACTTATTCGCTGGTGCTGGCTTTAATAATCCATGAGATCAGCTCTTATGGAGAGACAGCAGTGCACTGAGGGCTTATGTAAGAGAGTGTCAGGACTGAGGGTTGTATCCTCCAGGACCTGACTGACTGACAAGTAGGAAAAAAAACCCACAAGGACGTGCACATGTTGACAGCAGAGTAACGAAAAGACTTCCACTCTGCAGCATCAGTACTTTGAGTTAGAATCTACTGTATGATTTGACATCTGTCATCCACAAGCAGTTCGTTTTGTTGCTTATAAGGCTGACGGCAGTTTGGGAAATTGGTTTGAGAGATGTCGCCGGGCGTCTCCTCGTTGGCCCCAGGGACGAGCGAGTACAACCTGCTCGCTCCTCTGTCTCAGTAAATGGACCACGCTCAGTACACTCCCCCCTGCCTTGCAGAGAAAGACAGCCAGCGAGAGTGTTTCATCCCGCTCCCCTTATCTCCTCGGACAAAATCCCCTGCCTCCGGAAAGCAATTTAAAGGCCAGAAAGAGACAGAGGAGAGAGAGAGAGAAAAGACAGGACTGCTGCCTCACGATAAGACTGTGGAGATCAGGTTCACATGAATACAACAGGCTACATCCAGGCAAATATTAAGCAGACAAAAAAGGCAATAAGATATGGAGGAATTACACTCAAATAATTGCTTGATTTTGATCTTGAGCCTGTCATGCAGTTCATTCTTAGTTTATCAAAGAAAGTCTCAAACTCTGCTGAAAGCCTAGTAAAACTGTTATTTTCGTGCAACTGATTTGTCAGAAAACTACAATAAACACGAGCCAATGTAAATGTTTGATGAGAGTGGAGATTTGAGGTAACTTGTGGAGTGATTGTAATTTTTGCATTACTCTGTGAGGACTTCGGTACACATCAGTTTTGTCTTTTAGTTTACTTTTATTTCTTTGAACTCATCGACCGACATAAAGATAAAAAACCTAGAGATCAAGATTGTTTGACTGGCCTAAAGTCCTTAACTTGGTGTTTCATTTTATTGGCCCAAACAATAGTTTTGGTAATACATACCAAAGAAACTATTAAAATGGTTTAAGGTCTCCCAATTGTATTATACGGCATTCACAATAATACTTTGATAAAATATATATATATTTTTTTCTTTTTAAATCAATCTCACCAGTTAAATTGAATACTTCAGGGCCATGTGTTTGCTATTTAAAGGGTTCCTTAGAGCATTTACATCTCTGTTTGGTATAGATTGTTTGAGCCTTTTGTGACCTTACCCCTTGACACGTTTTGGTACAAATAATATAGCATTTTAGGGCTCCGTTATTTGTCTCATATTGCTTTGAAAATTCTATGAGTTCTTAGAGTGATATCAAGTCAGCGTGACAGAAAAGGTTTGCTAAGTTTCAAACTTGAACCTCTATGTAGCTCTGACATGAAGATATATTGTCTGACTGGCCTGATTTTGTCTAAATCTGCTCCAACCATTAACTCATAAGTACAGCCCTGACAGTATTCGTCATCATGAAGCATTGCGGTCTGAAATTGGGGCCAATTCAGAAGCGGAAACCCCAATCAGGTTGAACCCTCTTTGCTCTGTTACAGGAAGTAATTAATCTTAACCTGCATGGCGGTGGTTAATTAAATATTGAGGCAGCTTAAATGGCTGTGCCGTCGCTTCGCTTCATCGGTCACTTGGTAAAATGACAGTCCCATCTCTTTTTCTCTGCTTTCATCTGAGGACGCACACTTCTTCTCTTATCTGGAACACAGTGCCCCCAATCAGGTAAATCCACAGCTGCAGTACATTGAGTTTTATAAAATAAAATACTTGGAGTGCAGCTTCCCTAATACTTTTTCAAGAACATTTCAGAGCAGAGTGGAAAGCTGGTACGGATTTAGACAACTCAAACAGACATATTGGGAATTATAAAATACATTTATCAAATGTATTTGCCATAAATAAATTCACAAAAAATAAAAATCCTCTTTTCCTACTGAGCTGTTATTGGAGCTCAGCCCCTTTCAGCAGATGAGCTTTGATTTTGCAGAGGAGTCTGGGATTACAATGAGAGGCAATCTACTGTGGCGTTATAATCTGCTCTGTCTATGCTCTGCTGTCTCTCCCCAGGGTGCTTTTATTCTGTATTCAACCAGGGCAGTTAGGATCAGATGAGGATCTGATTTTACAGTGATGGCCCGGAAAATTAGAAAATGCCTCCTTAAGGGAATAATGGACATAAAATAAATAACAACAGAAAGATGGACTTGTAGATAGTAAGAGTCTGACATTTGGGGAATAGTTTAATGGCTTTGTTGTGGAGAGTAAAATGTGCTAATTAGCCAGCTAGTTAATTGTGCTAACACTAGCTGGATACAAAGATTCATAACCAGTCATGTGACTTTGCTAGCTAGTAGCCGGTAAGGTTAGCCTAGCATTAAGAGAGGAAAGAGCATGCCTGGCTTTGTCCAAAGGTAAAACAAATACTCCTAACATTACCAGCACTACTACAGTTCACTAAGTAACACATTACATATAACGCTGGTTAATTAATTCATTAGTTAGTTAGTTTATGTGTTTGCTTGATCCCGCTCGACCAGAACACCATCTTAACGGCTGGACTCCGCGGTGGTTGCCAGGCAACCGGTCCTGACCATAACCGCCGATAAAACGTTGAAACCTC
Source organism: Anoplopoma fimbria (assembly GCF_027596085.1). NCBI lineage: Eukaryota > Metazoa > Chordata > Actinopteri > Perciformes > Anoplopomatidae > Anoplopoma > Anoplopoma fimbria. The sequence goes on along the minus strand of NC_072461.1, from coordinate 9,822,604 downwards.
GCGTGTACACTTCAGCTTTTGTAGTTAAACAAACAAGATACAAGTGTTAGTTAGCTTCAGAGTGCTGCTAACTGTTTCTCTAGTATTTGTGCTAAGCTAACTAGAATAAGCCAAGCGGCCGCTAGCTGTAGCCGTTAGCTTCCTAGCATCAGAGAGTGGTCCCAACATGTCCTGCCATTCTCTAAAGCAGACACACCAAATATAAACGTCGCTAAAGGCCACATGTATCAGTCTGTAGCAGCTAGCTGCTTTCTGCTGCTGTCACATAACCCCATCACAGACACGTGTCGGTGTGCAGTGGGGACTGTCGGTTCAGACCGGCCTGGTGAGGCTGTCAATCAGATTAACGCTTTGAGAGGACCGCCGCACGCAGACACACACGGCTGCATGTTAAGTGACTCCTCTGAATATTTAACAGTCATGTTCAGTTTTCACACTGACCTGCATGGAAACAGACCTGAAGCTCTGGTGACTTCCGTGAGGTCATAATGTCTTTAACGTGTAACATAAATGCATTGAGGCAGCGGGACAGAGGGGTTATCCATCTGTTGTATGCGACAGGTGCTTTCCATAGATCCATACGCATTGTGATTCATTTAACTATTCGTCCTTATAGGGGAAAAGGTCTAATTGAAAATGAGATGAGATTTCTTAAGAATAAAAGAGTTTACAAATTTGAGTCGACAGGACGACTTTAATGACTCTTTTCCACAGAAGAAAAAACTAAAGTAGTGGAAGAGCACCGCCTAGTGTCTGGACATGGTTACTGCGACAGATGTGATCTTTTTTTTTTTTTTTTTTTTTTTTTTTTTTTACCCCTGTACTTAATTTACATTTTTATGCTTCTTTCTACTTCACTATATTTCAGAGGGAGGTCAAGTACTTTTCACTCAACTGAGATTATTTAAAAACTATAGTTTGTAGTTACTTTTCAGATTAGGATTTTACATTAAAACTGTATATGCTTTAAACTCAATTAAATGTGTGCCTTTTTCCACATGGCAGATGTCTGAGTTGTTAACAGCTCCTACAGTCTTCTGCCCTTTGAACTTTCAAGTTTCATTTAACTCACTTGAGGCCCAAAGATGTAAAAACAACTAACATGTTACCCCCCAAAAAAGGGCACAGCTTCAGTTATTGAATAAAGACCACGGTTGTTTGGTAACAGGTATGTGTTGTCTGCCTAAGTCAACATGTGGTAGAAATAGATAGTGCCATTCTTAGAATTTATTTTTTGTTTCAGTTCAGTCAGCTCCACAAATATTATCACAGTTACAATAAATACCTTAAGGGGAATAATACCTACATGATAGTTTGTTTAAATATGGGGATAGTTTTGGATTGTTGTCTGTAAATCAAGAGTTAAAGGCAGGAGGCCTTACCTTGCTGCTTCTGGGTATTACTTGTGAGCATAAGGAGTCTTAATACACTGCAGTAAGATGGTTGGCAAAGACTAACTTTAAAATTTGGATTTTAAGAGTAATTATTCAAAATAAATCAAAATTGAATGACCTTGAAGAAAAAAAAACCCAGAAAAGTGTTCAGTCAAAATCTTTTGTCCACAAAAAGTAATAAGTGCAAAAAAAGGATTTTGGAAACAACTTGAATCATTTATTTTGGACTTAATCAATGAATACAAAAACATTTGGGGTTGGCTGACCACAGGAAGTATTTACAAATGTGTTATCTACAAGAAGGAATGGGATAATCGATATCTGCTTTCCCAAGACGGGCAAAAAATAGAGAGCAGGAGTGCTGGAATTGACATCGGGGCAGTCTGAACCACACAGCCAGTTGCTTTGAAATCTAAAGAGTCAAAACACTGAAGCTTCATCACACAGATGGCATTCGTGTGGCTGACAGATGACAGTTTATAAAACCTTCTGCTGTGAATCTCAGACAAGAAATAAGAAATTGAGTGATCATCGACCACCATGCGATCACTACAGCCTGTCAATCACTCAGGAAAAGTCCCAGTCGCCTGCCTTCCTCTATTCTCCCTTGTTTGGCCGTTATCAAACAGCTTAGGAAGCTTCTTCGTCGATTTTGGGTGCCAAGTAGTATTTGACGTGTCCCATATCGGCAATCTTGTACTCCACCACTGAAGAAAAACAAAAAGAAATCAAGTTAATGCCACAGAAGTTTCCGTAAAAGTGTTGAGAATCCAAACAAAGACTTTCCCAGTAACTAAAAAAAAGGACTGATTTACTTACCGAGGGGGATATCAGCAGACATGCTGAGGGTGACCGTCTTGGACAGCGGCGTCGCCTTGGTGAAGAAGTTCAAGTAGTTGAGGGCAAAGATCAGCTGGACGGGTTCATTCATCTCGATAGTAACCTAAAAACAGAAAGGAGGAATGGTCATCAGTAAAAGTAAAGTAGGGTCAGCATTAGATCATTTCCATAATCTTTTCATCAAATCCCATTTTCAAGTAGCTCATGGAGACGTCTTAAAATAGTTTGTTTTGTCCAACTCAGAAAACACAAAAAAGGTTAAGACTTCAGTATTGAGAAGCTGGAAAATGATAATCAAAATAGCTTCAGATTAATTTACTGTCAATCAAAAATTGTTTTCAGAACTTAATTCTCGCTTTTTAAAGAAAAAACCCCCCATAAATTCAGCGACAAATACTTTGAGTAATTTTTTATTTATTTAATTAATCATGTATAAAAAGATTAAACTGATGTTAACAGTACTGGCCAAAGTCATTAGGTTACTAATGACCCAAACTTTTGAGTCTGGCTCCACCATTTTTCAGAGTTCAGCTCAATATAGGGCTCATACTCACAGCCTCGTCCTCTTTGTCCACATTGCTGGTCTGGGACAGCTTGACGTTTCCTGTGCCCAGCTCTCCCGAGGCAGAGAACGTGACTCCGTCCTTGGCGCAGGAGATCATGACAGCGTCACCGATCTGGGAAAGGTCGCGGCAGATACGGGCAAACTCCCCAGAGGGCATCTTCACCACACAGCTGTACTCCTGCTCCTGGAAGGGCAGAGAGACAGACAGAAAGGTCAGGGACGGTGTGCATAATGTGTGTCGGCGCCCAAAAGACCGGGACAGGACGAATATGACTTACTGGAATGCCGAGCTGCTCCACATCCAGGTCCATCAACTTCATCTCGTAATCTGAGACTTTCTCCTGGTCTGTAAGAGTGAAAAGAAGAGATAAATAAGACGTTGATCCTGAAGAAACAGAGCTGAACTGGATCTGTCAAGTTTATGTCATACTGCTTTAATGTCAATATCTCAAAAACTTACTGAGCGTCTCAAACACCAGGGCGAGTGTGTCTGCATTGTCTTCTGCTCTGAGGGTGATGATGTCTTCATTTCCTGCACACTTCAGGATTTTTGACATACTGTATGAAAATGACACAAGTCAGTTTTTGACACAAAAAAAACACAAGTCAAAAAGCTTGAAATAAAATGTGCCCATTATTTGAATAATTATTCACTTTTTAATAGTCTTATTTTATAGGAAAAATAAACATTTCCCACTGTCAAGTGTGAGTATCTGGTACTTTTTTGTTTTAATATAAGATAAGATAATCCTTTATTAGTCCCGCAGTGGGGAAATTTACAATTTTATACATTGAAAGACTGATTTCAAATTCATATCATTGAGTCTCAGGCTGCTGCTGAGGAATGAAAGCAATTTGATAAATTCACCATTGTCTTAAGTTTTCAATAGCATATTGTGTTCAATAAATGTAAATTTAAAGTTAATCTGCAGTTTTTTCACAATACATGAATTGCTCTTTAAATGTCACCAATAACATGTTTTTGACATATATACAGTAAAGCCTACTAAAATGCATCTACTGCTTTAAAGTAATGCATGTTTGTGCTTTGACATATGTAAATAACGGGACATCACCAAAAGCTCACGGGCTAAAATCATCCAGAGCACCGGTGTCACGTTACAAAGAGAGGCGGCAGTGCAACGGAAGTGGAAGTTCCCGGGTTGAACAACAATTCCCGCCAACCATCCCTGCACAGCATTTGGCGCTCAAATGACGTCGCTACGTAATGACAATGTAGCAGTCTGCTCTCAAACTGCGCCGGCTCTCGAGTTACGTAACGTCATTAATGACACTGAACAAAAATAGTATTTTAAACCAAATGACCGATTCGTAAACGATACATTATGAAAACATCCATTTAGACACCGACGGTGAAGCGTTAACGGCTCAGTCCGGCACAGAGACATGCCCGGGCACTCCACCAAGATGGCTACCCTCTTTGTAGGCTCCACATATTAGACACGGAGCTATTTATGCTAACAAAAGATGCTAAAGTGAACATTTAGCTAACTATTAACGTTACACGCTAACGTTAATAGTTTGCTCTGAGCGTATAAACCAAACCTCAGATGTTTTTACATCAACTTAAGCAGCGACGAAACTTTATCGGCTCAACCTCTCAAACTAGCGTCCCTTCAGTCAGCAGATGCTTATGCTGACTCTACAAGCCAGCAACAGATTGACACATCATATGCAGGTTATCTGCGCTAGAAGAGCGGCATGTAATGTTAGTGTAAATGTTAATGTTAGTGTTAATGTTAGTGTTGGCTCCACCTGCTGAGGTTGACTCCCATGGCCAGGTTTCTGTCGCAGCGGTACGAGTCGAAGCCGTCGTGCCGCAGGGTGAGCTGCACCAGCGAGACGTGAGAGGAGTCCATGCTCTGCAGGGAGATGCCGGACGAGCTGACATCCCAGCAGGCTTCTGTGATCAGGTCCTTCAGAGCCTCCAGCACCTTCTTCAGGATGGATCCCTGGACCAGGCGAGCCTCAAACATGGCGGCTGTGGAGCTTTAAGTCTGCGTGGAGTCTAACGAGGAGATGGTTACGTGGCTCCGTCAAAGGTGGAGGCCGTTTGAGCGGAGGAGACGGTGATACTCTCCGAAGAGTCGAGGCTTTGTGTTGTTAGCTAGCAGCAGAGCAGCACGCGGACACTACTCTCGCAGCAGAAGGAAGATTTGAGCTGTAAGCGCGCGCTACAGTCAGCTTTTAATGACTCGGCGTCGTTGCGTCACTTCCGTGTCCGTTGTCGTCGCCTTCTGACAGCGAGTGGGCGCTGATCTCCGCCATGTTGGAGAGGACAACCCCGAGACTACAGTCACCACAGGACGAGACTTGAGACCATGTTAAAACAAGTGTAATATTTAATGCATATATGTACATTATCAAACGCACATGCTTAGTGAAGGTGTAGTCATAGGACATACAAAATAAACATGCTATATAACAGTTTGTCACAATTACACATCTTCAAATGTATACAAGAAAAGGGATTAAGGGACCTTTCACCCTTTCAAGTGTAATAATGGATCTGGTGTCTATGGACAATTAAAATTAGATCAATTGTAACATATTTTGAGGACACTTTTTTTTTTACACAAAGACCTTTGAACTATTTAAGGAGTTTGGTCTCTCTTATACCATAGCAACAATACATTTTTTAATACTGTATGTAGACATAATATGTACTGTATATTAGTGTGTATAGTATATGTGAGGGTACATATGGGGGCATACATGTACATATGTAGAAGGGGCAACTTTTATTCCCCCTATTCTTTCCACTGTGATCACTTATGTGTAATATGCAAACCTGTAATAAATAATTAAACGCAAACACAGCAAGCTTTTTCTATTTTCTTTTATTGATCAATGAGCAGTATTTGGTTCGACTGACACACAGCAGCACTAATCCATGTCCCCCGTTTGTCGCACGCATATAAAAAGGATGGTAACTTTATACTTTCGTTTTACCCCTGAGTATATGTGTATATATATATATAATATATATATATATATATATAGAGATATAGATTCAGGCCACTTAAGAACAGGGTCACAAGATCTTAGAAAAGAGAGAACATCTTTGCAGAAAAGCAATCTGAGGTATTAAGGAATGGCAGACATGAAGATTGCAAATTTTGCAGGATGTGTTGTGGCAGGGATTTAATTATATACTGTGGGTAACCGTTTAGAGACTATCAGACAGGATGTAGTTGGTTGCCATGGCGAGGATGGGGGCTCCTGTTGGGACACCTGGGAAAGGACCACTGGACCCAGCGATGTCAACGTGGGAGTACGGCAGAGGTGTGTTAGAATCCACACCATGCTGCGTTGGAAATTAAGAAATAAAAGTTAGTCACTGCACTCCATATTATATTTTTCACACTTACTGATAAATAATTACTTAGTCGGACAACATGTGAGCACCTTGTCAAGCCCTGAGGCCATGATGAGGAAAGCTGCAGGGGTCTGATGTCCTCGAGGTGTAGCGGTGGACGGCAGGTTGTTACACTGCAGAATATCCTCGTACTCAGACTTTCCCTTGTGGAAGTCGTAGTCCTCTCGTCTGATACTGGAAACCTCGAACACGTCGCCCAATGCCTCCCCAGCTGCATGAGAACAGAGGAAGACCACGTGTTTATTAGTGATGGAGGAAATAAAGCTCTCTGGAGCATAAAAAAAAAAAAATCACTGAAGCAGTTGTGCTGGAAGTTATCTATGGTTTATTAGTATTTGATAAAGTCAAAATGGTGACATCTGCTGGGCAGCCCACGTTATTGCAATTATACAAAGACTTCACAAGAGATAAGATATGTAGACCTCAGTCAATAATTAAGCAAATAATTAAGCCATATTCCAATTTATGTTTTAGAATAGTTTAACCAATGTCATCCCAAACATCTGTGTTTTGTCTTTAACCCTTTGGCAGTGTGTTTTCAATTCATGAAATATAATAGTTACATTTTCTTGTGCGTAGAAAGGTCTTATTCAGTGTTCTGTTATACTTAGCTCCGCCCTCTTGACACATTTGGTTGCAAAAAGCCAAGATGGTGACAGCCGAAATGTCAAATTCGAGGCTTCAAAATGGCCTCAAACCAATGGACATCGTCACTGTGACTATATCAACTTCTTATATAGGGTCTATGACCGGTTCATCCTTCAGTCTAGGTGGCAGTTTGTGCCAAATTAATTTATTCCCCCCCAGGCGTTCCTGAGATATTGCGTTCATGAGAATGGACCAGACAGACAGACAACCTGAAAACATAATGCCTCCGGCCACGGCCGTCGTGGAGGAATAAAAACAAACTTTTACCGTTAAATTGATCTGTATAGTTTTCTCACCTTTCTGCCACTGAGCAGCGTTATCGTTGCGATGAGCCGGTCCGTTATCCATGATGATCTACACAGAACATTTAAAAGTGAACTCAGTACAAACAAGGATTTCTACAGCAGCGAATTCAAGTTGCAGTATTTCAGCAGTACTCACAGAGTAGTTGGGTCCCATGGCTCTGATGGCGTGACCGGTCAGAGTAGCAATCGTAAACAGCTCAGGAGAAGTCTCACGCACCGCCTGCAGACACAGATGATCAGAGTGAGAAGGATAGAACTGAAGAAAATGATTTAGGAGGTATTAATAACGGGATGTTCTGACCTTCTCCTTCATCTCACAAAGCAGGTCGACCATCACCATGCGTCCCTCGGCATCCGTGTTTCCCACTCTCACTCTGCGACCCGCACGGGAAACCAACAGTTCATCGGCCACGTAGCAGTCTGAGGAAACACACACAGAGGGTGTCTAACACAGATCCCACAGACAGAAATCCAAACAGGAACAGGCATGATGGGGTGAAAAAAAGTGGGATTACACCGACCTGCACCGACGCTGTTCCTCACCATGGCCATGGAGCCGATAACCTTCAGATGTTTTGGCTTCAGTTTGGCTAAAATCTAAAAGAGCAGGAGGGGGTTAAGAAAAGAAAAAACAGTGCTGCAAGTTAAAACAATGCTTGAAACTTGAAGTTACACAGTCCATACTGGGTGTAGTGGGTGGGGGGAGGTCACTGACCTGGAAGAAGCCAGCCACAGCAGCAGCTCCACACTTGTCTCTGTGCATCCCAGCCATGAAACCTCCAGCCTTGATGTCAGCTCCACCGGTGTCGTAGGTGATGCCCTGGAAAACACCACATATTGAGAATGTGCTTCGTCACGTCTTATTAATTTACACCATTACCCTGTAATTCAGACTGACATCTGGTATTTTTTTAAAGTATCTTTTGCTCACTTTTATACAAACTTATATTAAATTAGTTAGATTCATCGCCACCATTCCATTTCAGGCGCCTTTCATAAAACTATAGTTTGATAAAGCTATCATTTGCAGCTCTAAAAAACCTTACAAACATAAACCTATTTCTCCATTTACTATTGCTTGTGCAACATTATTAAAGTGATTTCATTATAAAAGATATACCATAGTTCCAAACTTCAATGTTTAATTGTTGTACAATATGCATTTCTCTCCTGGCGAGTTAATGACTGATTCTATTTTGATCCATAAACGTTCAGTGGTTCAGGGCAGCAGTCTCAGAGTCTCTTCTCACCTTTCCCACCAACATGAGTGTCTTTTGGACCGGTCCGTCTCCACAGTACTGCAGCTTGATCACTCTGGCCTGGTGACGGGGAACGCCTGTATGAGGAGGAAACTATGAGTAAGTATGCAAACATCTTTTAAAAATAAAATATATTTAACAGAACAAATAATGTTTGTTGTGATAAAAACTAAATATGTTCTCCTACAGTCGGCACAGCGGTTGACGGCAGCCAGACAGGGATACTCTTTCTCCAGAACCTTCACGTCGCTCACCACTTCCACCTGAAGGTCAATGAACACATGTTATGTTTCTTATGTTTTGGGATCTGGAACTAAACACCAACACACACTTTTCCCAGACTGAGACTGAAATAGTTTCTACACATTTTTGTGATTCTAAGGAGGAACACCAGAGGACTTTCTCATCACAATAAAACTAACAGAGGATCATGATATAAAGTGTCTTGGGACCTTCACGGGGCTGTCCTTGAAGAGTTCCTGGACGTAATCGGCCACACAAGGAGCAGCCATACGTTCGGGGTCCGAGCCGCCGATGTCCCGGCATGCCAGCCTGAGGAGGGGAAACAGGACGGCCGGTGGTGAGTGAGTGAACACCACCACACGTTAAATCTTAGCAGAGAGTGAGGTTAAGTGTTTTTAACCCACCTCCCACTCTCCAGGGCATCGGCGAGCTCCACCAGTCTCCGTCCCTGAGCCTCCTGCGCCGCCCACAGACCCAGAACACACACCTTGTAGTCGGTGGGTTTTACCTTCCCTTCCCTCACTTCCAGGGGCTTTTTTGGGGGGGAAAAAGATATATATATATTTTTTATGTTAGCATGTTCAAAGCTAACATTTTATATCTAGGTTCATGCAGATACAACCACAGAACACATTATATCACCTTTTGCAGTGTATTTGAAAAGTAATACTTCTTTAAAACTGTCCACTAGCAGTCGGATGATCCGATGTGCATAAAATACAGTTGGTGTATAGAATCTTTATGTAAGCCCTGTATAAGGAGATATCATCTCACCATGTAGAGAGCATGAAGGGCCCCGAGTGCAGCCACCATGGTGCTGTTCTTGTAGTCCTTGTGTGGAGGGCAGACCAGCAGGGGGCGCTGCATGCCTGCTTTCAAGGCCCTGAAGAAGACACGCAGGTGAGCGAGAGACAAAGAAACCAGGTGGACCTGAAATATGAGAAAATATTCTCCATTTAACTGACCTTTTGATGCCGTTGACCGCTGCATCACTGAAGCGCCTGACGTCGTCATAGTCGCGGTTTAACGGGCCGGTGGAGGCAAACACCAGGCGGTTACCAGGGAGACCGGGGACCTTGAGGACCACCACCTCCTCCCCAAGACCGCTATCCACCTGGAGGGAGAGCAGAGAAGGATAGTAAGACCACACAGCAACACTAGAAGAACACGTTACACCACCACTTGTTGGTGAACACATGAAATACCAAGATGGGTGCCAATTCAGAGATTTGGAAGGAAAACTATGCACAGTCCAATCTTTGTTTACAGTAATATTTAAAGTTGACCCTTTGAATTGCAGCAGTGTCTACTTGTGACTTACATTCATTGGTTGTACAAAAGAAAAACATCTAAAATGTCGAAAAAATGAATCTTACTTTGTGAATCATTCATGTTGTTTTCTGCTCTCCTATCCTTTTTAAGGATTGTAACCAACGCTTTAGTGGAGAGGTGGGAAATAGGAATCTAACCAAAGTTCACACAGGGTTGAATTATGGTCCTAATCTCCCGATCAGATTCAATTTGGATTTAGAAAGTCCCGATATGATTCAATTGAGTAAGATTTTGAAGATAAAGTATATATTTTGCAAACTTAAAATGTATCTTTCATCGAACAAAACAGCAGCTATCATAAGCACTACTTTCACAATCACATGTTTTACACATCATGCATCCTTAAAATAATAATTTATAACATTACCTACAGTCTACATGTAACAATGCACATGTTACAAACTAGGGATTTTGAGAATCGATACAGGGTAACTGAATTTTAAGTCAAAATAAATCCTAAAATCTGTTGGGTTTTTCTCCTGTCCTGCATGAGAACGGATTTTCATGTCAATTTAGTCTGGGTGTGATAGAGACAAAGGAGGGTCAGGTGAGGAAATGCATGTTTCCGTAGGTAGTGTTTGGCTGCAGGTGGTGGAAGAACAGAGGCTTACAGAGCTGTAGTCCTGCAGCGGTGCCTTCAGACACTCGAGCTCGGAGGGCAGCGTGTCATGGCTCCTGGTCACCAACACGATGCCATCAAAACTAAGAAGAAGAAGAAGGAGGAGACAACCCCATCATCTACCACAAAACGGTCTGTTTTAAAGATGCACAAAATAAATTCCCAACACCCTGGCAGCTATAGAGGAAGTGCAGGGTTTCTGTCGATACTCACTTCTGGTTCTTGAGGTCGGTGGTCCATTCAACAGGCTGGACGCTGCACAGAGGAACACACAGACAAAAGTGATTTCCTCTTGTATGAGCAGTGTCAGCAGTAGACAGCGTGATGCAGTCAGACTCAGCTTTTTACAATGCAGGTTAAAGATAACAGAGAGGGTCAAAGTGTGGAAACCTGCAAGACCTTTGAGAGCTGCTTTCAGCTGTTTCACCAGTTTTTACCAGTTTTTGTTATAAATCTGTAAACCAGTCTGGGTTTTACTCTCACCAGACATTTCTGGCATCATATGACACACAAAAGGAAGCATAGTAAGACTGAAAGTGAAATCTCAGCAAAAAAACCCCACCAAAAAACCTATGTGGGCCCTTTTAGTGGAAACTGAATCCAGATCTGAACAAGCTCGTTTTGCAACATGAGAGGATCAGATGTTCTACCAACAAATGAGGCATCACGGATCATTTAAATGACTAAACCTAAAATAAATGTCCTAATTAAACCAGTTGAAGAAAACACATTAAACAACAGCTGTGTAAGGGGGGATATCCTATTTAACAAAAACCTCTCTGGGTCTCTTCGTGCACAAAGCGCACGCGGCGGTAGGCTACACTTATAGAAACCCGTTGCACCAAAAACAGCAAATCAGGAGCGTAACGTTTTAATAAAAGTAGAATTAATCTCACCTGGTGCACATTTTGTCCTCCTTCTCCTCTGTCTTCGGGTTGAAAGAGACAGCTGATAGCCGGTAACAACGGGTCCTCCCTTCAGTCCTCTCCAGGTTGATCACATGATCCATTAAGACACACTCGTGCTGCCTCCGCGGGCTTCTCGTGCCTCGTAATTACCAGTGTCTCAGTCGTAAAATCCAACTTCTCGTCAACTGATATTAAGTAGTTACTTTTTTGTTCCGGTTGGAGTACTTCAAGTGTGTACTAGTACTCTGGTTACCCACATAAGTGAAATTGACAATCATGCTTACGGTTGTTGTTTCAGGTTAACGAAAGTTCCCACTGTACGTGAAGGCGCATTTCAGGATACAGTAGGGAGTTGTAGTTTCCAGAACTGATTGAACAGAAGAGAAAATTAGCATTTAGATTGTTTTATGACTAATATATGAATACTATATTGACATAATGTAATATCAATCACGGATACACTCTGTCGTTAGCTTCCGCTGACAGTTTATCTCTCCTCTGACTGGGCTGACCTCGTGAACTACAAACACCAACCGGAAGTAGCTAAACGCAGTGTTTTCTGTGCACAGCCGGAGAGGTGAGTATTAACTAGAGACGGTACAAAGGGCAGGAAAGAGGTATCTTTCAGTAGCAGGTTACAGTGTGACTTTACTCCTGATATGTCATTTTATCTCAGCTAAAAATCAAACTGCAACGCGTCAGCTCGAGCTGCAGGTAGGCAGGCAGCTGTTACCCGCTGCCGTGTTCATGCTTTTGTTGTCGTTATGACTTAGTGACAGCAGGGACTGATAGTTGTGCATTGTGGCAAATATGCTGACATGATTCGTACTTGACCCATTTGTGCGACACTATGAGTGTCGAGAGTTTAAAACTTTCTCTTAAGTCAGTTAAAGTCAGATGAGATTATAAAAATCAGCCTGGGGACTATAAGCAATTTGAACAAAACATATTTTCATAGGAACATACCAGAACTGTTTTCCCACGTGTATTTGATGCATAAGTTTTCAGCTGCTTCAACTTCACAGCAGGACCACTGCTGAAATCACAACTCAATAAATCCATAAATAGCATGGACTCTAATCACTGAAATGGCTTTGATAAAAGATTATCAAGAAAAAAATGCCAAACTTTCTCAGGTTCCAGCATCTCTAATGTGTAGATTTGCTTCCTGGTTATCTCTTGTACAAATTTAAAGAGTTTGTGTGCACTTTGTATTATTTAATGGCATCTAATAGACTAACAGGGAATTGATAAATAACAAAAATATTATAAATAGGATGATAAAGGGAGGTTTTTATGTGTGCAGATGCTGCAATCTATTTAAAGTTTGTCTTAATGACATGTGAATTATATTCCTCTCTGCTTGTCTGTCTTCTGCTTTGTCACTTCTCGCGTCCTCAACAGATGAGACTTCCTCTTCGCTCCTTTTGCATTGTCAGGAGTTTGTTCCCTCAAAGGCGACCAGCATCAAACCCACAGAGGAGAGGCCTGAGCGGTGCAGCGATGCGTCTGGTGCAGTTTCGACGCCATGGTGACGGTGGAGGTGTCAGGGTGGGAGTGGAGCAAGGCGGCGGAGGGCTTGGCGTGGTGGATCTGAAGGCGTTTGACCCCTCCATGCCCTCGACAATGAGAGAGCTGCTGGAGCTGGGAGACGAGGGTCTGGAGTGTGCACAGAGGTATCAAACACCTCCACTCATGTTTTTACTAAATATGTTTGTGTGTTCTGTTTGGACTCTTAAATCATTGCCTTCTTCTTCCTAATTGGTCCTCATAATCTTCCTTAATTGCTTTACTTCATCACAAAATCATCGTCCTCTTCCTCGACATCTTAATAAATCATCGTCACGGTAACTGTATTCTCCTTAAATCACATTTTTTCCCCCTGAATAAATGTACTCTCCTAAATCAACAACCTTCTTGTTTAATCACTTATATTTCATCTTCTCAAATCATAGCCGCGTTTCTAACTCAGCAACCTATTCTTGTGTAATCATGTCTATAAATCACGCTCATCGTAAAACGCAGATCAGAATCTTCTTCAATCAACTAAATTGTCTCTTCTTAAATCAACATCTTGTTCCTTTCCTCGATTAGCATCTTCCTCCTAAATGATTTAAACCATTTCATCGTTGTGGTGAAACATCATCTTCCTAAATGGACTTGTTAGATTAGCATCTTCTCCCTACATCCTCTCTTTATTCCTACAACTTCACCTTCCTCAGCATCTTCCTCTTCCATCCTCTTGCTAACTCCTCCTCCTCCTCAGAGCCTTGTCGTCCGGTCAGTGTGTGGTGGAGCGGTCAGACATCCAGCTGCTGTCTCCTGTGTTGAGCCCAGAGAAGGTGGTGTGTGTGGGTATGAACTACAGGGACCACTGCCTGGAGCAGAACGCCCCAATCCCCAAAGAACCCATCATCTTCAACAAATTCCCCAACACCATCACAGGGCCGTACGACGACATCATTCTGCCCTCAGAGAGCCAGGTGAGAGCCAGCGCCCAAACTTTACTTATATTCCACTTTTCATAAAAAAAGAGGTGAAAAAAGGTGGAATGCAATAAGTATTGTAGCCCAAAAAAAAGTACTGAAATCAAGAAAGAGTCAAAGCAAAGCCTTTTTAAAGATGTGCATTGATTTGGTTTGTGGGACGTTCCAGGGACGTTCACTTTTCAGAGTTCAGCTCTGAAGACCTGAGGCTGCTCTTAGTGGTCTGAGCCCACAACAACTCTTTTCGATCTAATGTAGTGCCTTCTATGTCAAGAGTAACCTTTATAAAACAGTCCTACAAGTAACAGGGAGCCAATGGAGAGAAGATGAAACGGGTGTTAAGTATGATCTATGTTGCTGCAAAGTTATGGACCAGTTGCAGTCAAATACTTGTTGAGGCAGTAAAAGAAGTCTGATTTTTTCCCCCAAATCTTAAGGTTGAAGTAGGCGTCTAGATTTTGCAATATTCCTTTATTAAAAAAAAGAGAGCAAGAATGAACCAGTGATTTTACTGGGCTAAACATTTCGGTTTGGATCAAAAGTATTTCTATTTAGGATTTTGCATTTTATCAAGCAGGTGAATTAAATTTGAGAAATTCGGTAAAATTAAGCAATGTGTGGGAAAATACTAAATTCAATAAAAGAAATGTACAACCTGTTATACGACATCCTCTGTCCTTGGGCCCTCGCATTGAAAAGTAAAAACTCCCCAGAAAAACCCCTTTAAACTGTTTTTAGTGTTTAGTCGAAGAAAGTACTTGAGTGAAAACTTTATCCACAGGAGGAAACGGGAGTCATTTCTCCCTCTCTCTTATTTCTTGTCTTGAAATAAAAATCAAGACAAATTAATTTACATCATAATTAAACCAGATAACTTCACTCCCAGTTGAAGATGTTCTTTTTCTAGCATATTATAGGAAGAGATTAACACTACATTATCAGTCATGTTTCGTTTAAGAGACCAAATACTGCGCTCTCCCAAAGTCCATACACAAAATCAACAGACCTCAGTGTTTATATGAACGGGAAATTAAACCGGTAGTGTGGTGCTGGATGTCCTTAAACGCCACGGACAAAATCAACTAATTCAATTCTTTGTTTTCAAAGAGCTCTTTGGCGCTCACTCCCCAACATTTTGAATATTGAAATGTTTTGCCGGTGTGAGCAGCACCTCTATTGCTCTGATTTACACCCAAATCAAATTTTACTTGACTTGACTTTTATTTTGTAAAGACACTACAGACTTAAAACCTGCTTGGCAATAATGTGTAGTTTGTACTGTTGCATTTGCTTCATCTCTTGCCGGACTGAAGGAGGTGGACTGGGAGGTGGAGCTGGCCTTTGTGATTGGACGAGGAGGAAAACACATCAAGGTGAGCGTGGCGTCTCATCATCACCTCTGTCTGCCACGCTGTTGAAGAAGCGTCTCTGACTCCGTCTCCTCTCCTCTCGTTGCTCAGGAGGAAGACGCTCTCTCCCACGTGGCCGGCTTCACCGTGGCCAATGACGTCAGCGCACGCGACTGGCAGATGAAGCGAAACGGGAAGCAGTGGCTGCTGGGAAAAACCTTTGACAGCTTCTGTCCCCTCGGCCCTGCGTTAGTGACCACCGATGCTGTGAAAGGTGAGAGGGAACGAGAAACCTCATCAGGGAGAGACAATCTGGTGAATCACATGATTATGATGAATAGATCTCTGTTGGTGAAAACATTCCTGATGAATGTGTTTTATTTTAGATTGAGGCGATCTCAATACAGAGATCTTATCTGTATCTGATTAACCTCAGAGGCAAGGATATAAATGTACTATAACCCTTAGACTAATAAAAACATGTCCTTTGTTCATTTACAGGCTTGTGATAACCAAACTCAATGGAAGACTTTTAAAGAATGCAATTTTCAACCTTTTTCACGGTCATACCGAATGTCAAAGAATGACAGAAAACCTGTAGGGAATATAAGCATAATAAAGCAGGATATCTATTAAGCCCAAGAACTTATTGGCATTTCTGTCTCATATCGGTCGATACTTCCAAGCTTTACATTATGATGATGTTTAATAATATAATTAATCAAATAACATGACCTCAAACTGAACGTTGATGGATTAACCCAAAAATACAAAAAATGTGAATTTAAGTTTTGCTAAAAAAAATCTGTTTCACTTTAGTTTACAAACCACACACAAAAATAAGAAATCTCATGTTGCTGCCTATGGCAGGCAGAAAACGCATTCAGGAGCTGTGTAAATTCAATTGAGGTCTTTTTTTATTTTTTATTCCCATTCCCCCTCCAGAGCCTCACAACCTGGGCGTCCGCTGCCTGGTTAATGGAGACACAGTCCAGAGCAGCAACACTGATCAGATGATCTTCAAGACGGAGGCGCTGGTGGCCTGGGTCTCAAAGTAAGTCCACTCTGTCCTTCTGCAACTTCACACAGATTTACATAATATATATCTATATACGCAACTTTGACATTTTTCTGCTTCAGTAACCTGAGCTGAGTTTTCCATTAAAAGAATTATGCAAATGTGTCATAAATTAATCCAAAAAAAGGAGCGCTGTGCGTGCATTTGGCCTCCGTTCTTTAAGGACCCGAAGCTGAAATTACATGCTTCAACTAAGACCTTCCCTCCACGGCTGTCACCCTTTGGGCCCTCAAGGTGCACTGACCAACTGGAGCGTTCTCTGATCTGAGAAGCCTTTCCCTCCTAGACGGACTCACTGGTGACGATGCCAATGTCGTTCTATAACAATGGCAGCCCACGGCACCGTTTCACAGGAACTCTGTTCCCGCAGGGATACTTTGGAGATGTTATGCGTGTGATTTGCATGCTTTTAATCTGTTGACCAACTCTATGAGACACACTTTCCACAGTCAACAGCAAGTCATGCTCTTTGCTGCTCCTGAATCTGAACCTGAACCGCCACTGTGTATGTGTGTGTGTGTGTGTGTGTGTGTGTGTGTGTTGTGTTTTCTCTGTCAGGTTTGTGACTTTGACTCCAGGAGATGTTTTCTTGACAGGCACTCCTCCAGGCGTGGGTGTGTTCAGAAAGCCACCCGTCTTTCTCAAGGTGACTTAATGTAGCAAACTGGTTTTTGTGTCAGGTTTTACTTTCGCTTCATCCAAAAGAACTTAATGGCAGCATATTATGTGTGTACAGTCCCTAACACAGTGGTTTAATAGGTAGAGATGGAGTGGTTGAGTTTAAAAGGAGTAAAAGTTGTATTTTAACTGTTTTTCCTTTCAGAAAGGAGACGTGGTGGAGTGCCAGATCGACCAATTAGGCTCTATTATCAACAAAGTGGTCTAAACTGCTGAGAACACCAACAGACCATGAAGGAATGTCACCTGTTAAACAAACTGCCCCTCTGATCCCCTGCTTCACACAATGAATTACTATTTCCACAAAGTTTAATGTCATTCTTCTGATAGAATGTTATTCTGAATGTTTTTATTCGTGATACTACAGTGATTGTGAGGGAGGAACACACTGTATTTTTACTTCGGGAAACAGTATAATTACGTGACTCAGTGTGCTGTTCGGCAGCTTGACCTCAGTCATTGAGTCACAGTCATCGCCAGCTGTAAAAATACCCCTCTAAATCAGCAGCCACCCACTCATGCTATAAGAGCACAAACGATGAACCTCAGGACCCTTTAATGTGTAAAAAAGGGTTTTCATTTTGTTTAATATTCATGATGAATTGTATATAAAACAGTTCGACTAACTTAGAGAATTCAAACACATACTTTCTCATAAAAAGTAGGCCTATTTTCATTAAAGAGAGGAATTTTATTTAATAAAAAAAACAACGCTGTCTTCAAATTTGTCCCTTATATTGTGTTCGAGGAAATTCTTCATAATAATTTCAATCTGCTTTTGATTCATGTACCTGCTTGATTCATTTTCTTTTGGCTTAGATCACTGAAGATAATTTTTTCCCCACTGATAACAGCTTTAGAGAAATCCCCGCACTGAATGGACTCATTTTGCAATTAAGTAAGGTGACTTTTTCTACATGGTCATATTTTTTTTTTTCAAATTAGTTGATTCAAAATTCAACGTTACGTTTTGGAGATTTGGTCCAAAGTAGCTTACATTTCTTGGGTACACAGTACCGTACAGTAATTAGTATCATAAAAATAACAGTCCTGCAATAAATCTTACATTGAAAAAGATTAGTGCCGAGTTTGTTTATCTAATTATAAGATCGTTTCGGGTAATTTTGTGGTGCTGTGTAACTGCATTGATTTTTAATGGGCAGTAAGTATAAAATGTAGTCTACTCCCATTTTAATGGACCAATAAACACTTCTTATTGTTTAACCACATGATAAAGTACATCCAACACAACGATGATGAAGTTGAATCAAAACCTCTGAAAGACTTTCAACAAACTGACCATTACAAACTTCACAAAGGAGGATTATTGTAGGACTGTTGTATTAGACTGAATGAGCTCAGTGTTCTCTGTGTCCCATTACAACTTAGTAATTGTGTTAAGTATGTAGTATATCCTGATCTTTATAGAATACTATTCCTGCATTATTATACAAGAAATCAATTAAATGTGGGTTTTTTTGGTAGTTGAAGCTGTGATCACACTCATTCAGATACCGCCTGCAGTAGTGTGTAGTATGGATTTCAGACCCAGCTGCAGGGAGGCGTGTGTGAAAAGCATGGAGGCTTTGACAGTCGGATCAACACTGGGTGGCAGTAGAGTTTCACGGTCGACTGGAGACGATCGACTGCAGCTTTGTTTTGAGTTAAAAAAGGATCAAAACAGCCGCGCTGGCTCTCAACTGTGCAAACAGACGGCTCAGAGGCATCGATTTGTCTCTGCGCCTCGGTGTCAAAAGGTCTGCGTCAGAACAGACAGACTCTCCTGAGGTCTGAGTCAGCACACAAAGATCTACATTCAGGAGGACAGCAAGTTACAATGATGAGCTATTTGGAGGAAATCATATTTGTGAGAAGCAGCATAATATACTACAGTAAATCATTTTGTAACCAGTCTGTGCACAAGGAACCCACTCAGCTCGTATGTGTGGAGTTAACGATGAAGTAGGCACACTTTCTTTATTGTCAGCATGAACATTGCTTAACTGATCAACTTGAGAAATAAACTTAATGTTCGCGTTACAAACAAAACTTTCGCGGCCTTCATTACAACACAAACGTGGTCCAAACACGAGCCGCACCGAGTCCTCACAGCTGATTACAGGGACTTCATAATCCTCGTCTCCTGTGGCTTTATGCTAATGCTATTACTAAAGATAAACTTAAAATCAGTGTCTCATCACTGAAAAAAAATCAAAATGCAATTAACCTAAAAGGCACGAGCGTACCTGCTCAGCATGCATCTCAACGGCGAGCACGAGCTTCTCTGACGCGAACAGAGGATGAGGTCAGAGTCTGCAACACAACAAAGCCCTTGAGTCACGCCGCACAGTTAAACACATTAATTGAAGAGGTACTGGGAGATGAAGCGCTGCAGTTGCTGCTTGTTCTCTGACGACTGGAACAAAGGGCCGACGCCAAGGAAGACGCCTCCTCTCTGACGCTCCTCCGAAAGGACCTGAGGCGAACACAAACACTGCCGTCAGGGCTCAACACGCAAACACATTTTTATTTAGTAACCTTTATTTGAACACTGCGAGCTCAGAGCTTGTCTTATCTTAAGTGGTGTGTCTCTTTTTTTTTTTTTCCCACGAGGCTGAATAAAAACACACACACACGCACACAGATTTGACCTGTAGATCTTAGAAATCAAGCCATCTTGACATCAGGGAGTGGAATTAGCTGTGTAATCCTTAAACAAGCCAGATAACGATCGCTTCTGACTGACAACCTTGATAAGAAAGTTGATAATGGCCTCATGAGATCTCTGCAGATATATATGGGTCAATGATGCTCTATTTTTAAAAGGCAGTGATTCCCAACCCGCAGACTGATGAAGGCAGATACAGTCTACTTTATTGAGTTGAAAAGGCTTAGTGCTAAATTGTAATTGAGGGGGAACTTGTGCAGATACCCTGATGAATATATCTATGGATAGAATGGATAAAAAGGCCAGTATCAGATTATCGAGTGATCTGCCGTTTCCTCCATTTTTTTATGACTAGAATCGACGTGTTTCTCTTCGGTTCTCAGATTATGTTGCCCTCCTCCTATTCATTATTCCTTGCTGTTGTTTGCAGGCTCTGTGCAGATGAAGATAACAGAGGCTCTTATAAACCATTTGCATTCCTTCTTGCACTTCTTGAAAAAACAAGCTTCCCCCGGACGTGAAAATGTGTTTTTATATCAGGTCACCTTAGAAACGGGTTCCCCACATATTAATCTTACTCAGCGCTGTTATACCAGCACAAGGTACTCATCGGGATTGTTCGGTATTATGGAGAATAAATGTATCCGCTTTCTTGCTGAGGGTTAAATGAAAAGATTAATACCACTCATGTCTGTACGGTTCTTATAAAGCTACAGAAGGCCATTAGCTTAGCTTAGCATAAAGTCTGGCAACAGGGGGAAACAGATAGAATCTAGAATCTGACCAAAGATCAAAAATGCTACCAGCACCTGAGAAATTAGCGCGTTACATCTTTCATATCTGCTGGATAGTTTAATATACAACAACAAATCTTATTGCTGATCGTATATTATGTATGTTAAATAATTATCAATAAAGTAGCTATTGACTACAGCTGCCATATGAATGCAGAAAAAGTCCAGTGGCTTACTTCTCAGTTTTGCTATATGTGTGTTAACACAACCCAAACTGTATTTTTGAGCTTTAAGACAATTGTCTTTTGTTTCATGCAGGCAACTACAAGGTTTGTTTGGCTAAATGCGCTGCAAAACACAGTTGACCTACATTCAATACTGTGCCTGAATGCATCATGCGTAGAGACAGACGGAGCACTGAAGCTGCTGCTCTGCTAACACGCTGCATCCTGTACAAAGGCAGCGTGAAATGGATGTACTTCAGTATATGTATGTCAAATCTGTACTTCAGTACACCACCCATTCCAGCTATTTAGAGGCGTCTCTGTGACCCTTCACAGCAGTTAAATCTGTGTTAAAAAATAAATAAATAACATCCATCATAGTTTGAAACATAATACTGGTAGAGTTAAAGTAGATATAGACAACACAAGCAGGATTATAGGTTCCTAGTGTATTTGTTCTTTTCAAAGACTAAAATGTGAAGTGTTGCCCGTGCTACACTCTCCCAATTTCTAATTTAAAATCACTTGCGTCCTTGGCCCAGTGAATTCTCTTTAAAGATCGACATTTCTGCCTCAAACATGATTGGATATGGCTGGCTCGAGTCAAGCTCAGTTTCTCTCTCGTTGCAGCAAAATCAGATTGGATTCCCGCTCACGCTGAGCTGAAAGCTCAAGAATATTGTTAAAAAAAACTTTGCCAGCGGCTGATTGATTGTTAGAGGTTATCTCTGTATTTGGGCTGGATTGAGGCACGCCCCGAAACGGATCAACGTTAAACCTGAACTTCTTGAGAGTTGGACTGCACCTAAAGTTTCAATCCTGAATGGAGCTGTTATTCTCGGCAGAAAGATACATTTAAAAACACACACACACACACCCACACCCACACACACACACAGAGAGAGGCTGTCACTCACCCCCAGGTCTATTAGTGATCTAACTGCAGTGCGTGCAGCCTCCTCCGAGCAGCTCTCTGTGAGATGCAGCACAAAGGCACACATGAATCAAAAGAACAGACAGATTCTCAACAAGGAAAAACCAGGTCGGGATAACGGAGCACAGCAGTTACTTGTGGGACTGATGGGATTTTATACTGTGCATTATTGAATGGTGTCTTTTGGGTAGTTTCTGATCGTAATATATGCTTTTTTAAGGGGAGGAGAGCATGTGATGTGAGCGGGGGACATTGGGGGGGGGTCTCTGCAGACCTGTTACGCGCTGAATCAGTGGGAAAAGGCAAAGTGAGAAGCTCTTTAAAGTTACAACACAAATAAATGGAAGATCTTTGTGTGAGTGTGTTCCTGGGAGCTGATGTCAAGGTTGAGCTCACCAAAGTGCTGCTTCTTCTTATTCGCTGTGTCACACAGATGGGAGTGTATCTGAGCCACGAACTCTGCCTCTGAAACACATGACATGCTATTATCATGTATATTTATGACTGGTGGAACACTGCAAACGGCTTAGCGGGAGATATAAGACATCAGAGCCACTCTGGTTACTGGCTTTGAAAAAAAGTGGTGAAATACTTTTACACGTTTTAAACATTTATCTGTGCTACTAACCCTCCGACACTAATCAGAGATCAACGTTGTCCCTTTGACAAACATACCTGGCAGAGGTGTGTGCAGAAGGTCCAGACCGCTGGTCGCCCAGCACAGTGCCCTAAGATGACCAGCTAGCATACTGCAGAGGAAGAAGAGCATCTCTGGACACTGACTCGGATGGCTTATCTGGGAAAAGAGGACGGAGGCAGAGGAAGGAATTTAAGAGCATTTTCCGCTACGATGAGCACAGAGCGAGTCAGTCGCTGTCGGGGGGCCTGTCGGCCCTAGAAAGTAGTACGGCTGCGGGATACAGAGGCCCGATATTATAAAAGGAACACTTGCTCGAGTGGCAACACTCACATGGCACATGTGGGTCTAAATCTCAGTGCTGGCCAAGTAGGTTTTGTATTCGGTTTAAAGCAGTAAAACATTTAAGCCTTTATTAGTAGAGGGGATGGACAAAATAATTGTAACAACAAAAGACTCGACCCATATCTACAGAAGAACTTTAATTTCCTTAATTTTCCTCTTCTCACATGGGAGGATATAACACAACAACCAGACGTGTGCAATAAGGACATAAACTCTCATTTTAATGAAAGTTTAATACTATTATTTTATGATGTTGTTTTAAGTGGCCCTTTACACCCCCCCACCTCTCTTTTTATAGCAGTATTTCATGTAGAATATAGTTTTATGTTGTTTATATCCAGAACTTTACCCTCCTCAAATCTATGCACACTACACAGCCAAAATTAAGTGGACACCTGAGCATTGCACCCATATGTGATCTTAAACATCTCATTCCAAATTCATGGGGTTTAATCTTCTGCCATAACAGCCTCAAATCTTCTAGCAAGGATTTCCACTAGATTTTGAATGTTGGCTGCAGGGACTTGCTCCCCATTGGGCCCACAACGGACACTGAGGGCCGGCTCACATTCAGGGTTCAAAGTCATCCCAGAAGTGTTGGATGGTGTTGAGGTCAGGGCTCAGTGTTGAGGCCAGTAAAGTTCTTCCACACCAAACTCAGAAAAAACTTTTTATACATGGTCTCATCTGCTAATGAGGGAGACCAAGACATCTCTGTATAAATAGTTAAACAGTGTGTATGCGGCCATTATAATATTGTAATATGTAATATTGAAATATGTGGGGACAAGTTTTTGTTGTTGATTCAAACAAATCTTGTAAAATTGCCTTGTGTTCCTTGGTCATTACACAAACATACAAAACCATTATGAAGTATGGATGCTCATACAAGAACTGCAACAGATACAACTGTTGCTCAGCAGGCTTCGTTTTGTGCTTAAAAAAAAAAATACAGGACATATCCAGATTTCATACCAAAGTCATATTTCATTCAGCGTGACGTGCTGAATGGTACTCATCCAATTTTTCAATGAGCAGTCGCCATTTAGTCGATTACGGTAATTCAATCGGCGTTTAAACAATCATTATGCTAATGTGCAGCACTTAGAAGCTTCAACACACAGTAGAACTTTAAAATCAACAGAGAGAAAAGAGAGCGCAGTCAGAGCAACTGTTTATAGAATGACTTGTATGAGCAGTAAAAACACATTAGGCCAGAGAGGCTGCTCTGCAAAAAAAAAAAAAAAAATTTACTCAGACCTAAAATGCACCCAGAGCATAATATTTAGACAAGCCAAATAAGCACATTGAAAAAATAATAATTATTATTTGTACAACATAAGAAAGAATAACATATAAGCTCATAACATCGTATTAGGGTATATGTTGTCCGATTAGTAAATCAAAATGACAGAAAGAAATGTTTGATATAATGTTTGGTTTGGGTCACGCAAATAGTTGTTGTTTTTCTGATGTAGATAACAAATCTACATTTTAGAGTATGTACACAACTATGCCCCCCTCAGGGAATATATTCCTTCTCAGCTTGCATAGCTTGAACATGAATAACTTAATACACACAAACACAATAACTAATAAAAAATGAGAGTGCCTTTGGAAATACAATGTTCTACAAGGACGATGAACAAAGTTATGCTTTGAAAAAGCTTTTTAAGGTGTTTGGGCATAAATCGCTAAACTTTGAGCCCACACAGGGCCAGGCTTTTCCTTGATAATTAATTATAGCAGCTCAGCTTGTATTACTGCCAGCGTGCTTCTTGGGACCACCTAAGGTAAATTAAGTCGGGTTAAGGTACGGAGGTCTGTTCTGACCTCGTTCAGCAGCGGAGCAGAGGCACCGGGAGAAGAACAAATAGTGCATAAGATGGAGAAAAGTGAAAAGGTTTAGAGTGGAAGAGTAAAGTGTAAAAACATTGATGAGGCTCTTCCTCAGCAGACAAAGTTGAAGTCATGGAGAGGATTTTTATACCGGTGTGGAGGTGGCAGTGGTTTTACTCGGCTGGAAAATCAACTTCCCTGTGGCACAGGTAGGCGTTAGAACCTATTTGGATGTGTTCTCTGTAGCTTACTACAGCGAGCTTCAGTGTTCCTCGCACTTTCTGAGTCAAACAATGGCTGTAATGGATGATAGTGTGCGTGTCCGACCCCAGCTGGGGGAAGGTGAAGCACATAAGCAGCATAAATAAAACAAAAAGAGAGACAGTCCACACACTGAGTACTCCCAAGCTCCCAAAACATGTTGCAATGACGCAGTGTTTCAACCTTTACAGTCTTCCTCAGGCAAACATCGACATAGACAAACAGCAGGAGGGAAATCTCATGACACAATGTTCCAAACTGATCTACTAGGTACATAAAAACACAAAACTGTCAATACAATACAATAAGCTGGCCTGATCTCTGAGTTGCCGCCCACATCTGCAATTAGCTTGTGCATTCCCAACAATCTGTAGTAGGACAATTACATGTTTTTATATACATGGTTTTAGCATGATGGGTGTCATGTTTACCTGCGACAACTTGAATGCCGGTTCACTTATCAGTTTTTCAGCGCTTGCAATATTTAGTGTGTGGACTATTTCTCTTTTTTTATTTGCATGTCAAGGTTTTTACCATTTATTAAATCAAAATGCACTTTCAGTTTGCCGGAGTGGCTCTGCTAATCTGATGCCGTGGAACAAATGTGAGCATACACACATATCCTTGTTGTCTTATGTTAAGCACTTTGAATAGCCTTGCTGTTAAAAGGTGCTATACGAAATATACTTCCATTGCCTTGATTGCTTAACTGCATCATAGAGTGCACCTGAGTGGGAAAATCTACATTTTGTGTCGTTCTCCACTCACTTACACAGGTTTTTCCTTTAATTTGTCATTGTTACATTTTACCCAAACATTACAGTTAGTTTAAGACGTAAAAACTCCTCGGTATACCTTTAAATGTAACCGTGATATCAGTCGTTATTGCTTTTTGACATGTGGAAAATTAGAAAAAACTACTTTATCCGTAAAATGTGTATGTCTATCCATGTCACTGTGCTTTAATTGCGGCTTTCTCTTGATGCAGTTTCACGAGCACGCCTGAGGCTCTTGAGGCACCTCAAAGTCACTTTGCAGTCTTGGTAACAGACAGAAGTGCACTTTGAGCACTGGCTGTTTGGTCCCTTTGTAAGCTGGTAAGTTTCCTTGTGTTGCTTTTTCAAGAAGCACATATAACAGTCATGACAGTCGGGCTTCTTTTAAAGATGACACATGCTGCTAATTGACATTCAAGTTACGTGACGCAACAGTCTAGGTGCTCTCGTAATGGGGATTTATTTACTTCAAAGTTCTTTTTCATGTGGGGTTTCTGGTTTATTTTGTACGTGCCCCGCAGGCAGGCGTCTTTTGTAGGTCGGCAAGCGTGGAACATTTTTTCCTTCGTATAACCTCTGGTGCTTCTCTAAGTCATGTGTAGAAACCAGAGGAGCCCAGCAGTGCTCCTCTGTACCTTGTAGGAACGCAGGTCCTGCTCCTCCACGTCACAGTCGGAGTCGCTGAGATAAGGGTCGTCAGAGGTGGTCCAGGTCAGAGCGCCCTCCTTCTTCCAGAAATCACAGATGGGAACATCTCTGGGAATCTACATAGGATGGAGGGTAAATAAAGATGGCAGTATTTCAGACTATAACTGTATTTGGTCTGGTAAAAACATCTGAGACTGACTTTCAATACTTAAAAGTCTTAACTGTCTCAGTCTAATGTTGACATTTTGTGTTTAACATAAAATGAATTTCATAACAAAATAAAAGATAAAGCCTGACACCTAATTACACAAAAGACACCAAATACCACTATCGATCTGCCTGTGATTGATTTTACTGAGCTTGTATTATTGTCATTTTATGGTCAGTTCTTATATAATAATGGACTCTGTTCGTACTTCCCTTATTCAACTAAACAAGGCATAAGTAATTTAAGTAAAGTAAAGAGCAAAATTATCTTTA
Source organism: Anoplopoma fimbria (assembly GCF_027596085.1). NCBI lineage: Eukaryota > Metazoa > Chordata > Actinopteri > Perciformes > Anoplopomatidae > Anoplopoma > Anoplopoma fimbria. Next base: position 9,795,954 of record NC_072461.1, on the reverse strand, counting down.
TTTGGAGTCGTGTTTCTGACCACCTCATGAATCCAAATAGTCACTCTCTTTTAGCTCTGTGTTTGGTCTCCACCACGTCCTGAGAAATAGATATCTGGCTCTTTAGCTGCTAAATGCTCCTGTATGTTCACCAGCTCGTCGCCGACTATGTCTGTCTGTCATTTAGTGCTGAACGGGTAATGCCCAGTGGGTAAATTATGGAGGGTTTTAGAGTAAAAACTTTTAGAAACTTGTAAGAAATCTGTCTTACTTCTTCCATGATCAGGATGCCACAGCGTACCAGACTGTCAACTGCATCCAGAGCGAAACTCTGGGCCGACTGACAAGGCTGGAGAGAGAGAGAGAGAGAGAGAGAGAGAGAGAGAGAGAGAGAGAGAGAGGTTGAGAGAGCACTACTACTCCCTCTACTTAATGAAGTGAGTGAAATATAAGAGATTGAGTGTGCAACATTAGCAGCAAAATATGTTGACAAACACTTAAAAAACAATTTCTATAGAGAATCTGTCCTATGTTGGTGCCCATGTTATTAAATGTTATTGAATGCCTTTATTATATTGCATTTGATATTTGCATATTGTTTATTCATTTCTGAATTTCTGTCAATGTTGATATATTTCCTTACTTCTTTTGCAATATAGATGTCTACTTGCTTATAGAGCTTATTTGAATTAGATGTTAAGACAGAGGGAGATGATAATGGGTAAGCCCAAAAGTAAAGAAAGGTAAGATTAACACGCAGCTCCAGCCCGTCTATAAAGTTCAGGGGGAGACAGCTGACAGAGAGCATGAATAGTGTAGTAGAGACATAGCAGAGATCAGAGAAGCAGAATGAAAGATGGCCGGCAGGCAAGACCGGGAGCAATAATTTCTCGGTGAGAAATGGGGAGAGGGTAAAAAAGCTGCGAGCAGAAGAGACAAGAAACTGCAGCTGCCGAAATGAAAGCTGAGCAAACAGAGAAAGGAATAGTATTTCTGGCTCAGATTGGGAGCCCTTTAAGTCAGCCTGATGGAGCACGTACCTGCAGCCACGCACAAACACACACACACAAAAATACACACATGGACAGATACACACACAAACACACAGATACACACACAAACACACACAGACAGATACACACAATTCAAAGGCAGCAGAGCAGGATGAATGGCTGTTCAGCTCCATTAAACATCCATTGAATGAGACTGGGTGTGTGTGTGTGTGTGTGTGTGTGTGTGTGTGTGTGTGTGTGTGTGTGTGTGTGTGTGTGTGTGTGTGTGTGTGTGTGATATGAATTCCTACTCACTGGCATGAAGCCCGGAGGCAGGAGATGGCAGAGCTGCAGGGCTCTCTCCGTCAGCTCGGACTGGCAGAGCACCACATCGAACTCCATGTCACCGTTGACCTGCTCTCCGTCCACGCCGTCGCTCCTCACCCTGCTGCTGACGCCACTGCCGACCACCTCGCACAGCATGGCCGCCACCGCACATGCTAAGACCAAACACACACACACACACACACACACACACACACACACACACACACACACACACACACACACACACACACACACACACACACACACACACACACACACACACACACACACACACACACACAAACATCTGATCTTTTGCTCTTATTCCAAATACACACAGTGGGGAAACTATTATATTATCCAAAGTAAACAGGTTTTGATCTGTTTCTCAGCAAAATATCTCAAAATGTTCCTGTTTGGTGGAAATATGAAGACAGTCTTTGGCTAATGGATCAGTTCATGAGATTTTGCTGATAAGCAGGATTGAGTATTTCCACCATTTATACAAATGTTATCTCTTGATATGTGCTGGTGGGAAAGTCTTGACATCCAGATAGTTTTTGTCCTTAAACAGAGCCACAGACTTTGTCACAAAGAAAACGAAGGCTTGGAGACGAACACTGAACACAGACCACAATGATAAGAAGGGGTACTTGTACTTTTGGAACCTTCACTTAAAAAGGTGCTAAATTCCAAATTCAACTATTTGAGTAATTATTAAAAAAATTATATTGAACATTTTAATTTAAACAGGTCACTATCTATTGCCGAATGAGGTAACACAAGTGTAATTGAGCCTATGGCCTGCTGATGAAAGCCCATGTATTTGCATTATTACGAACTGGGTGTCTTTCCAGGTAAAAACCACAAGCAGCAACACTGTTAGGATCCTTGGTAAGTGAGATCCAAAAAACACACCAAGTACCGCCAAAGAGAACCAAATGGAGATCCTCAAGATTGTTACTTTCATTAATAGATCGGAGTACATCTTACACAACTAAATATTACCTCAATAGAGCATCCATGTATTAATCTAAAGTACACTCAGGAGGCTTTTATCAGCACAAAGCCCACTGCCCACCAGCTTTACTTCTTATACAACCAAAAAAAGTCATGCAGCAATAATGAATCATGCAGGCCAAGTAGCTTCCTGTGCTTAAAAAAACAACATTATTTTTAACTCCAACAACAATGCTAAAATGGGGCTGCAGTATCTGTGGCTTCACCCCAGTCTGCCTGCTAGCATGGTATCTAGAAAAAGAACAGCACAATGTATGTAACAGGCTCAAGGATGAGCTGATATAACACTTGGACCACATCTAGGCTTTCCGCCATTAGATGATTACCGTATATTACTCATACTTTCACTTATTATGCTATTTCCAACCCTTTTGCCAAACAAGAACGCCAAAACTGGGGGATTCTTCATTAACCCAGATTATGTTCGATGCCAGTGTTTTCTTTTTAATTCTTGCTTTCAGCACCATCTGCAAGGTTAGGGAAAGATTGTGGTTATTAAAAATAAACTGTTAAGTTGAAGTATGGTCTCTTATCATTCTGCTGCCTAATTTCCTGAGTAACTCACATTACAGGTGCAGCACTTCATCTATCATCTCCACATGTCATTCATATCGACACAACTGGATATCAGAAGAGATTATCATACAAGAAATGACATAAGAAAAAGTGGAAACCAGCTGAAGAGGTGCACTGTCTTCTTTATTCATTTCAGTGGACAAAAATGAGCCACTTGCAAGCACCGTTCCCCGACACTGCTTTCAACTTTGAAAATGTCATGTTTAAAACTTTTTTTTGATGCTGCCATGCCGACAGTCACGGCCAAGGCCTCCCACGAAAAATAAGGTGCCCATAGAACACGGGGTCGCGAGACGATATTTAGGCTTAAATGTTATAGGGAGAGTTTTGTCAGCTACACAAAATACACACACGCAAAGTCACTCACCGCCAACAGCTTCCAAAATAAAGGTGTGTGTGACAATCTGGGCCTGGAGGGCGAGGTGCAGCGTAGCATCAGGAGAAGGACGGGGCACAATAAACGGGTCTCTCCTGGAAGGAAGGAAACATGGTCAGTAAAGGAGACGGAGGCTTCACTGAAAGGGAAATTGGATTTTAGATAAGCAACACAAGTTTGCTGTGCAGCGCTTATCAGTGTTGACAGACAAAAAACAAACCTAGACGGCACTGCGGCTATGATGAGGTGAGGGGCGAGCAGAGAGAGGGAATAGCGGACAATCTCCTCTAAACTTCCCCCGAAACCCACGTCCTTGTTCCTGAACAGCAGCTCCTCCGTGAGCCAGGCCACATCACGACACAGGGCGGAGGCGCTCACACCCTGCGGAGGAGAGGGACGGAGAGGTTTCGTTCCAGAAATGAGTCGCCAGCGTTGACCATCTGGTGACGTTAAGATAGACTGGTGGGTATGACTCAGAAAATCACTGTCGCACTCTAATGAAACCCGCAGGAAAAAACAATTCTGTTTATGAGCCACTTGGGAGTATTGATGGATCCTTAGTGGATCAGGGGGCGGATTTAACTCTGATGGCACCAAGTGGAAAATTGCTTAGCCATCACACGACCACAGGGGGATGATGCATGTACCTTGCGGTGTCTGTACAGCATAAGACTTGACACCAGACTGGTGGACATCACAGCTGTGCAGGAGGCTGAAGCTAGAAAAAGAGAGACACACACACACACACACACACACACACACACACACACACACACACACACACACACACACACACACACACACACACACACACACACACACACACACACACACACACACACACACACACACACACACACACACACACACACACAGAGAGAGATAATGCGGAGCAATTTGCATACCATTAAAACAAAAGCGTATGAAGATTTGTTTACGATTCAGCAGGGGAACATAATCCTGGACCTACAGAAGATGAGGTGGAGGATGATGGCGACGCTAAGGTCTCTCTCTGGATGAGTTGGCTCTTTAAGTTCAGATGCATAATGAGAGGAAGGCAGGAGCCACGACATCTTCCTCTGCCCAAACACACAGTCGGCTCTTGAGTGAATAAAAGTAAGACGAGGAGAGAGGGATGTCAGGAATCACTTTTTAGAATTTATGATACTTAAGATTTTTATTAAGTATTCTCAGCATTCTTCCTGCTAGACCACCACGAGCCTCAAGGATAGTTGTTTTCATTGTTAGCGGTGGAGTCTGACATTCCCACACTGGTCTCAAATGCAATTTTATCTCATTGATATTAGCCTCATTGTTTACTTCTCCCTCTCTTGACACGTATCAGAGCTGTGCAAGTTACTGCTGATGAAAACCAAACATCCTGCTGATGCTGATTGATATTGAAAGCGTTCAATTGGCGAAACATGGGCGATGTGTGTTTATACTGTGAAGAAGCTACAGGAAAAAAATGTATTTGACATCACGGTCAGCACTTACCGCAATCTTTGATCAAAAATGGGTCTACAAAGCAAAACGTGGTCATTTTCAGCATTTCTTTGACAACGTATCAGTTTTAGATATGTTAGCTGAAGAGTTAGCAGGGAAAAGCTGCACACCTCCAACTCCTCAGCAAAGGTAACAGACTTTTTATTAAATCAAAAGTTTGTTTGGCTGCAATGTTAACAGACACACTTGTTGCCCTTCTGCTGTATATCTGACAGAGTAGAGTATTTAACCACAGTAATCACATCTGTCGCAAAAACAACCAGAGCTGAAATCTGGACATAAAAGAAGAATAACACAGTCGGTAAGAAAAGAAAGGCCTTGTGCCATCCGAATGTGTCACAGTAAATTGGATCATTGTCGAGGGGGTTGCATAACAAATCAAGTAGTAATCAAGTATTATTTGCTCCAGCTGAAAAAATTGTAAAAAGCTTCATTTAATTACAATACATGGACATTTTCCGGTAATGCTTAATTTGTTTTTATGACAACATTTGCGGGTAATGAGGAAGGACATTAGCTGTGTTTCAAGTAAACTCTAAATGACCATTATGAGAGTTCAGTTGATGACTTGACACCATATTTCTGAGAAATAAAAGGAACGCTTACGTGTGGGGTAAAATAACACTGTAGACACACTTCAGGTGCATACAAGCGTACGCAAACAGCAGCTAAATCACTCGAAAACTGCGATACATTTTATGAGCTGCTTATCTGAGGCTACGCTGGACTGATACGAGTGTGTTGTTTATGAGTCTCAGCTGTGCATGTGTGAGAGAGATATGCAGCGGTGTATCAAACACAGCGGGTCATATCTGGCTCTGGTAACACAGAAATCCTGCAGACAATGACAATGTTCATCTCAAACAATAATAAATAAACTGTTAGTGGGGAAATTAAGTGTTTGTATGCAGGGACTTTTCATCGAGGCAGCCCTCGTGTTTGCTGCATTTTTGCTGCATGGGAACAAAAATGTGAAAGAGGCTTCAAATGCTGAGACACAGTGTTAAGTACCGGAGCATGTTATTGATGTAGACAAACACAAAGAACTAAAACTGCTCACATACATGCTGATAACAATCCAATCCAACTACCACTTCTCTGCCCCCTCTCATCTATCGCCTCCCGTCTAAATCTCTGATGGGTTTTTTTTCTGCGTCCCGTGATCTCAGAAGATTTAAACATGCAAAGGGAGAAGCCCCTCTGCTCGTCAGGAGCCAAGCCGAGATTGAGTGAGGATGTTATTTTCTAACAGTTATCTTTTTTTTCGCTGGCAGACTGTGTAATGTTGATGGTAATTGGACCAAGTCTAAGAGGATGAAAACTCTCATCAGAGCTCGCATCGCATCTGTGCCAGATTCGAGGTTTAGAGGGAGGTTTATCTTCAAAGTTTGTGGGAAAGTAACTTTTCGATTTCACAGATGTTCGATAAAACGCCGTCCAAAATCCGTGTTCCATTGTGGTTTGTTCATATAGAGTACAAACACTCATTCGTGCACACAGGTGTGTACACAGGGGGGTTGATTACCTGTTGTTGAGGATAACAGGCAGCAACAGGTCCTGTAGAGGGAGCCATTCATCTACTCTGCACCTCCCTGACTCGCACATCTCCTACACACATAAACACAAAAATATGGACACACACAGGCACAAAGTAGAATGTCTAAATCATCCAACATTGGTGCTCTGATAAAAACCAAGCAGGGACAATTAGACCAAGTTTACATTAAAAAATGTAATGCCAACTATCACTGCTGCAGCCCATTTTCTCTGTTGTTATTGCCAAGCGGTAACCTTCTGTTCCACCCAGTTGCCAGTTCATTGGGTACACCTACACAACAGTCCTGCATTAAATGCTACCTTGGTGAATGTGACAATGCTCAGTTTTGGTTTAAACTGTTTGAGAGATGTTGTGAATTCTACTTTATGATCATTTTAGAGGCTGCAGTTTGTGGTTCTCTTGAACTACATTGCATTATATTGGGAGTTATTTCTGGTCCTGTTCATGAACAGACTAACTATGATCCACAACTGGAAGTACATCTGGCTTTGTTCTTTCTTGACTACAAAATGTTGGAACTCACAATACCCAGTATTGTATTCCCCTTTATTATTCAAGTAAAGACAGGTAAACCTATAGGCCCAAAAATCACAAGTTTTGAGTGGGGATATGTTTTTTAAAAGAGAACGTCAACATACATCTGTAGAAGCCAAGTGAGTTACTCCACTTCCAAGGTGAGTGTGATTTATAAGAAGGCGTATTATTTGCCTGTCCAACCTTCACGAGAGGCCACAAGATGATGATTTAAGGGATAAGACAGATGAAGGTTTTGTTTAGTTTTTTCACTCTCAAAGTGTTTTTTCTACAAACCATTGAAGATCCCTACAAATAATTGAGATGAAACAATCAAGAAAAAAAACACTGCTCTGTTTAATGCCCACTCTTGGTCTATAACCTGTGACCACGTGTTGAATGTAGCTTCATTTCAAAGGGTTACAAGCCACAAAGTTTCCACACCGCTTCTGTAAATGATATGGTCATTCTCCTGTGCACCTTGAGAGAAAAGGGCTGAGCGAAGTGGACCCTCACGCTTCCTCCCGGTCTCCTCCAGAGTAGAGACCACAACCACTGCAACACAGTGCTTAAGCCAACCTGTAAAGAGACCACAAACACCCACACACACACATAAACACAATCATAATGATACATAGAGAAAAATCATAATGAGGCCTTGCATTTAGGAGGGACATTACAGCAGCAATACCCCTAATGAGCAGAATCTATGATGAGCACTAAGAAAAATAGCCAGCCAGAGAGTGTTGGTACTAGAACTGTGTGTTCAGAACTGTGAACCGCGTACTGGATGACAGAACAAAATGATGAGGCAAGGACCTTATTATGACAATTAACCGAGAGCAATACCCACTCTCCAGTATCCTCTCAAAGTGCAGATAACACAGGGCAAGACTAATGGAGACTAATAACAATCACTCTGCTTTAAAAAAAAAAATCCTCAAATAATCATCAAGCGCTGGCCGCTAAGAAATCGCCAAAGTTATGAAACAACACTTTTAAAAGTTTCAGTCTGGATCATCAATGGCCATTAGATTTCTTATCTGAGCCAGGAGTCGGCCCCCCCATCAGACAAAATCAACTCTGCACCCCACCACAATGTTCTAAGACTAAGAAAAAGCCCAACTATGGACTCAAGTTGAAATTTAGCAATAGCCATGAAGCATCAGTTCCATGCTCTGTATTGGAATGTTCAATTGCATCGTCTCCATCATGTCAAAAATAAATAAATTCAATTCAATAAAATATGTTAATAGTAATGGATTTTGTTACGCCTATATGTAATCTTTGTTCTGCTTGTGGGATAATAAAGTTCTAAGTTATGGAACTAAAGTTCCCATAATATTTTGGAGGAAGTAAAATATGTATAATATAAGTGAATTACACTGTGTGCTACAACTTGTGCCCTGTTTTTTGTTTTTTTTTGCCTGCATTTGGTTAATTTTTTTGTTTCCATGGATGTTCGGACAACTCTCACTGGATTACTTTGATAATATGAAATGTGTCGATTTTTCATGCAAGTTCTGGAATTATAAGGACCTTTTTCCGTGATAACCAAGCAGATTTATTACGGGTTTATTAAAGATGCACATCAGAAATACTTGAAATACTTGGGAAGTGTAAGTGACATTGAATCTATAAATATGTGCTTCATGCCTGTGGGTTGAGATTTGACTTGGTTATGAGTCTGAGAGGGATTATGATTGTTTGTCACGGCCTCGCCTGCAGCTCCTACATGTTAATAATCCGGCCAAACTACAATAACTAACTTCCTGTTGTTTTCAGAACCGTCCCACCTCACACAGTATCTTCGACTCAAGTCTTTTCCAGGGCGCACCTCACAGTCTGAGAACTGCTGCGTTGAACCAATCCTGTTCCTTTGCTCCTGAGGACCTTACAGATGGCTGTTATTAAGTGGTGTTTTGTGTGTGCTTGCAAGTGTGTGTTCACACGCATCCACCTGTGTGTGGGTCTTGGGCACACAGTCGTAGGAGATGCCCACAGGCACCAGACTGACATCGGGGACAGATCCCTCTTTGATGAGCTGTGTGACGTTAGCCAGCCACCGGCCACCTCGGCCAGACTCCGCTGACACACCGACGCTTATCGCCTGACCCTCATGTAGCAGCTCACGTACCAGCTGAGGGGGAGTGGGGGGAGAAAAATGGCAGAGACAAAGATCTGATAAATTCTTTGCGGTGGGGGAGCAATTAACATAACATCCCATGTCCTGCATTTGTAAAATATACATTAGCGAACAAGACCTTGGAGAGAATACAAAGAAGCAAGAAAACAAAGTGTAGAGGGCAGCGGAGGGAGGAGAAGTCAAACTGCAGGAAGCAGGCAGGATAAAGAGCAGCAAAAAAAAAAAAAAAGGGACTGTGGGGGACACTTAAGAGATACTCCCCTCACCCAAGTACTGTTTTCACCTCACAGACAAGGAAAATTCAATTACCATTGAAGGGCAGCTAAGTGGGCCTACACTCAATAAACAATAACGGTCTATTAACATTGATATACAACCAATAAACAAGCCTGTCGTCACACGCACGGCCAATATGCCTACTCACATAAATGGTCAATTAAAAAAAAAATAAAACTTCTTGCTGCATCACTCATAAACAACCTGCTTATGTCCCACTGTGGCTGTAGTCTTGAAGATTGATGCTAGACTGAGCCGTGGTATTGAGCTATATAGCACAATATTGATCTTAATAACTCCAGTAACTCCTCCAAATGAAATATTTCTTCAGGCAAACTGATAAAAATGCACAAAATAGCTCCCTAGCAGATATAGAAAGGAATATATTGATGATGAACAGGTGTTGATCATTGATTAAAAACCAAATAAACAGGAAGACAGCATAAGGCAAAGAGTAATACAGACCACATTAATCTCCGAAACAAGGCCAAAAAACCACAAATTACCTTCCCATAAAAATAGAAACACCCCGCTCAGACCTGCCAAGCTCACACAATCAAGCTAACCACCATTCTTCTCGTTTTTCCGCCCTTTCCTCATTGCTTTGTCACTCCAGCCAACTGCAAAGCTACAATCTCGGAAGCAAACCTCAAGCCCCTTGGTAATTTTGAGAATGAATAGAGAGTGGGATGAGGCCATGGGAGTGAGTGAGAGGGGGGAAAAGACAGGTTGTATTCAGTGTGAGGAGCTGACTGTGATAACACTCCTCCTTGGAGTGAAATGAAAAGTGTGTATGCCAATGAATTGGACCCGAATGCACAAACACTAAACAGCCAAATTACTAGGACAGGTATCTTTTGCTTACCCTGCAATTTTATATAATTACCTGCTGTCTGTGAGTTTTGTTTTTTTTCAGCAAAATGCATTAGCAACGTGTTTTCTGATTCGTGGCCCAGTGCTTCATTTCCATCTACTTGTAAACAGAATGTTTATGGATTCACATGCGCAGCTAATGAGGAACTGCTCCGATTGTCAGGCTGGAAAGTATTGTGCCGTTTTCACGGCTGGTGACTCTCAGAAAAGGGAACATGAAACCTGAATTAGCTTTTGACTGTTGAAGCGGGCATTTGTATGTGTGATCATGGTTGTAATAAGTCAGTACAGTTTAATTTGAAACAGAAAGTCCGTCTTTGGGTATTTGGTGATGGGAAGGAGTAGTCATCACCAACCACAAGCTCCGATCTAGGCTAACGGCTAAATTAGCTTCATGTAGCTTCACCAAGTGCGTCTTCAAAACAAAATAAATAATTTTAGTTAAGCTACTAGCATGGCTCCAGAGATGGAGATGTCGCTTGATGTCAGTTGGTCGGCCTTTCACTTTGGTCCAGAGTTAAGTATCTTAGCAACTATAAGATGGATTGCCATGACATTTGGAACAGATATTCATAGTCCCCAGAGGGCGAATCCCACTGTACTGATCTTCTGACTCTTTAATCTGGTGCCACCATGAGGTTGACATTTGTGGTTTGGAATGAAATATATTGACTATTGAATAAAGTACCATAATAATTGGTACAGACATTCATTGACCCCTCGTTTTGACATGACTTTGCATTTAGCTATTCATTTATCAAAAACTTTAGTTGGTAGATGAACACTTGCAAATCTTAAGACATCTCAAGACTCAACTCAAGACATTTAGCATGCTATCCAGCTAAACTAGCATGGTGAACATGGTAAACATTATACCTGCTAATACATTATACATTAAACCTGTGTTTGCATACTGAGGTTAGGATTCAGTTCAGAGTGCTGAGGTGCCTAAGTACAGCTTCCTAGAGCCGCTAGCATGGCTGTAGACTCTTTGTCATGGTAAAACGATAAACTGTCCGAACCCCAGTGAAGAGCAAACATTTGGTTTTTGGGCGTTCAATTCTGACTCAGAAGTAAATTTTTACTTAAACCCTGATAGAACTACAATCAAACGGAATATTGCCACATCCTACCCGAATCCTATAACCGTCTAAAAACATGTAAGACTTACGGAGTAAATGACAGGTGAGTACAGACGGTCCATCTCAGCATCCAGCTCAGTCAGAGCAGAAGAGGGCAGGAGGACCACTCCTACTTTCTGCAGGATTGATCTATAGAATAAACACATACCTAGTTTAATTTAAGAAGCTTGGAGTAATGATGCATCTCAGCACTGTGTTTCAAATTAAAGCTGGCCTTAATTTGGTGAATAAAAGTGATACATTCAGCACATGTGGGTGGCAGAAGGGGTTAATGCATTATTTGTGAGGGAAGATACTGTTTTTATGTGTGTATGTGTGTGTGTGTGTGTGTGTGTGTGTGTGTGTGTGTGTGTGTGTGTGTGTGTGTGTGTGTGTGTGTGTACCTTATGAAGGAGCTGTTAATGTGGAGGGGACTAACAGTGTATGGGACTCTCAGGTTGTGACAGAAGAGCACCAGAGGGATGAGAGCGCAGTCCACAATGCTCTGACGCACATGCACATAAACCAGCAGAGATCCCTGCATTACAGAAGAGATGCAGATTTGGAAAAACAAGATTCTTCACATTGCCATTCATAATTGCAAACAATGGTGGACTATGCGGCGGGGGGCGCATGGGTTAGGAGAGTGTTTCTGGGGCTGCATATTCAATCAATATTATAATCAAGCTCCCCGGGCTTCAGATGGTATCAGGAGAATGGAAGAAAATACACTGATGATTTAAAAACAGCAGAGATACAAAAAAATCTTATTATTTTGGCCCTGTAATAGTTAAGAAGGATCCAGGCAGAGATTAAGGTTGTACGTGGGGAGTATGTTTAAGTGACTGTATGTACTGTAGAGGTTGGCAGCATACTGTGAGTGTTTTGTTCAAGGTCACCAACAGCTCTATTCTTTTATACAGTATGTGGCCCTTTATCTTTTGAGTACCAATTTTTTCCAAAAATAGAAATGTGGGAAATAAAAGGAGAAGCTACTATCGCGAACTCAATTATATCGAGTGAAGTGAATGCAGGCATATAAAACATGATTGTACTTTAGTGGATATGATTGTGTCCCTTCAATAAAAGAACGTAATAAGGTCCGCAATAAAACTGAAATATGTATTAAGAATATTACTTATTTTAAAGCGATGATAAGAATTGATTCAAATGAATTACTTTTTTTATTTTTCATTTTTATCTATCTGGCAAACCAATCCCAAAAATCTCAAAGGACTCACTGATTTAGCAGTTATTGTATGATTTGTTAAAAATCTATCAATATGTAAATAACAGTAAAAAAAACTGTTAGTTAGATAAAGACATGCAAGTAATTGAGAGACTGTCACATGCAACAGTGCCTCGTTATACTAATTCATTACAAGATGAAAATATAGGCAATCAAATCATATATTTGACGTTAAATAGAGAAACTGGATGAATCCAGAACTAAACCACTTTTTACAATATCCTATTGTTTACAGGTTTCAAAAATACATTCGGACGAACTAAAAATAATCCAAAAAAGATGGGACACTATCAACAGGACGTAAGAACCCTGAATATAATGTCCTGGTGGATTTGCCTTCATTTACGTTATCAACTCCATTTCAGTGAGATCTAAACTAAAGCCATAGTTTACTGGATTCATTCATGCCCATCTTGAACCTCTGCAACAGTGGCCTGACTCAGAGTAATTTACTTGCATTTATTTAGTCATCCATGTAATTAGAGTTGTGTAGTCTTCTGTAAAAAACTGACAATAATTAAGTATAACAAGGCAAGAGAGAGAAAATAGAAAGTCTTAGCAGACTTACAGACTTTCCAAAGTAGTTGTACATTTACTTCTCTGAAAAATATCATTATATTTGTCTTTACCTTGAAATGTTTTGTAGGGGATGTGTACACACAGGGACTGTAGCTGTTTACCATCTCATTAGATGGCTGAGCACATCGTGAGTGTGGATGTGTGGAGCCAAAACATCATGCTAGTGTAAATGTCTAGATACAAATTATGTTTTTCATGTTTTGCATGATGAGTTGACACCCTTTGGGGGGTAGCAGCTCATGGTAGCACATTTAATCTGTGATTAAAAGAGGTTAGGCAATTCCGTCTGCATATGTATGTGCGTGTTTGCAGATACTTGCACCTCTTGTGAGGCTCTGTGCAAAGCCGGCAGATGGTTGAGGTTAACTTGAATACTGCCAAACACGGAGGAAAACATCTTCAGCATCACCCAGCTCAGGAATCTAGCCAGGAGAGGGATGGTGGGAGGAGACATGTATAGAAAAAAAAGATAAAGAAAAAAATCAATGACAGGAGATAATGAGCGCAGGGGGACAATGTCCACAAGGGAATAAGAGACGGGTAAAGGCGAGGCTAAGAAATAGCCAAAAGGGGCTTGTGCAAATGAAGTGAGGATGGAGTTGAGTGTGACAACATGTAAACAAGATAGATGGTGGTGTGACAACGTGGGGAGAAGAGGGATGAGGTGGAGAAAGAAACTGATGACATAGGGAAGACGCAAAAAGGAAAGCGATAGGCGTGTGTGTGAGGCTGACAGCTGTAGATAGAGACGGAGGCAGAGGCTGTAAATGAGGGGGAGGGGGAAGGAAGACAGTACAAGGCAGATTTTGAAGAGAGATTCCTATGAGCGGAACACAGCCTGAAAAGTTAATTCAAAGGCACAAGTTACCAAAACATTTCTCTACATATTTGCAGAAAAACTAATACTTTTTGTCGCAACGGGAGCAGTCTCTTAAGACCTGACAGTCGTAGCATCCCATTTCAATTTAAAGTACGACACACATCTTTTTCATGGATCATTTTGTGTTGTATGTCCTCCGCTGCCCGTGGACAAGCGTATGCCTCAGCAACAGTCAGTCATGTTGAAGAGCATGCTGAAGGACTTCTGGACAGTCATGCACCAGTGGGTACTTGCAAACATCCTACATGTCTAGCAGTGAAGTATGTGAACAATTTCTGAGTTTGTCTCTTCCAGGTGGCATCAGGTTTAATAAGTGTTTCTTTTCCTTCTATTCTCATTGTTGTTTTTTTTCCTCACTGTTCTGTTGTATGGTAGCCAAAATGAAGGAGTCATTTTGGGGCATCCAGGGTCCCAGATCTAAATGTCCTGTTCATTTTCTGCACGGACAATGTTACATTTTGTTTTATCGCATGATGAGTTGTTTCTGAATTCACTAGAGCTATGACTCACACTCTGACAGTCTTCTTCTCAACAGCAACGGCTGTTGATGCCCTTGGATACGGTACTTTTAGGGGATAAGGCTGGCAGTATTCTGTACTTATGTTATTGTCAACAAATCCTGCGAAAACAAAAAGTCTCTCCCTCTCTCAAAACATTCAAACTTCTCCAGCCTGTCTGTCGCTCTCAGTGCAAAGTCCATTTGTTCTCACTGAGGAGAAACAAATCTGGAATATAAACTTCTCTGAAAGAGCTCTGCGTTGTAGTTTTTAAACACACATCACTCTAACAGTGAGTATTCATGGCAGCAGGATGGTGTATGAGCAAATGTTCATTATACTGAAAAAATAATCAGCTGGTGCAACAATGTGGCTCACTGCTGAGTTTTAATTTGCTTTTGGACAACAATCAAGGTCTGTGAAACAGAGGATTAAGCTGTACCACGCTTAGTCTGTCTACACAAAAAATACTTCAATTTATCTGTTCAGTGTGTGTTTTGGTCTTTTCATGGAATTTGTTGACATTGAGAAAAAAACAGAGTATGACCAGCCTGATCGTTTACTGTAGGTAGTAGAACATCATTTATGGGAAACTAGAATTACCGCCTCATGGTTTTATCGAAATCCAACCGGTCATGTTGCAATTAAAATCCACGTCAGTACAAAATGTCATTGCGTCATCATTTTATCCTATTAGACATATATATTAGACATTTTTTATAATTAGCTAATTCATTCTTGAGTTTTGGTGAAAAATGTTTGGTGAGGTCACAGGGACCTTTGACCATAAAATACTAATCAGTTCATCCTAAAGTCCAATTTCCACATTTGAGGAAATTCATTTAAGGTATTGCTGAAATATTGCGTTCACAAGAATGGTACAACCCAAAAACGTCATGCCGTCGAGTCGGCATAACGTATTTTGCATGACTGAAGTTTCAATAATTTAAACTTTTAGTCTCCTTATGTCATCCAAAAGACTCTACTGTTTCTATTTTAAGGATGATTGAGGAATATTAAAAAAAAAAGCACTCAACGAGGTGCGCCTGTAGTGAGCTGTAACAGAGGCAAGCCTAAACTTTGTTTATCTAACAGAGTTGTTTAAGTCCTGTCTCGTTTGACTCATGGAGTGTCTTTATGTCTTACGCTATTAGCGAAACAGCAACAGTCTACTAGTCATTTTAAATGGAAGCCAACTGTCGACCAACGCGTGACGCTGCGTAATCGCTGCCATGAGCAACAAATCAAAGATGAGCTGGGAAGTGTCGCATGTTTTTGTTTCACGCTGTACCGTTTGTCTAAAATAGTGCTAGAAGCCAGACCCCAGTGCTATTTAAAGACTACATCAACGAGCCCTTGAGCCACTCTTTATTGGCGACTTGGCAACAATGTAACTGGCCACGCTCTTCCGTTTTTTTGCTTTTGTCGCTCCAAGTGTGAACATAGCATTAGTGTGAACATAGCATTAGTGTGAACACAGCATTAGTGTGTTAATTCTTCTGATTCTGCTTTTGTGCTAAATAAATTCCTTCCTCTGGGACAATAAAGTTTCGGAACTGAACCTCCCAACTCTATTTTCAATCACACCGATGATAGAAGAATATATCCTGTTTTATTTCTTGTTACTTCTAATTGAAAAGGTTGCTTACATCAGCTTTAAATCAATACATACTTCTTTTTTTTTTTTTTTTTTTTAAATCAAGAAAGAAACAATAAACAGCAATCTTTGAAGCTCGCCCTTTGCCCGTTGGCCCACACAAGTGTAAACAAACACACAGACGCACCGCAAGAGGCCAGGGGAGATGCAGGTGTTAATGAGGGCGAGGAGTGGAGAGAGGTGGCTGAGCTGCCCTTGACTGTCTCCCCCCTCGGGCGCTTGGAGCTCTGCTGTGAGCGCCTCCTTCACCCTGAAACACATGGTCACAGGACAGCGGGGCTAACACATTACAAAGCCCCTTCTGTGTTACAGGCAGACAAACGCTTGCTTTCCATTGAGACAAGAACAACAACATCCCTGAGTAAAGAGGTCAGGTTACATAAAGGTTAAACTCAATTACACCCAAGGAGAGAAAACAACAGATACCAACTCGACAAGAGTTGTCAGAGATGTGGAAAGTGTTAATTCGCACTGACTCCAAGATGGCGTTCATTTTCTGTATCTTTGTTTGTGTCTCTTATCTCCTCTCCTTCTCTCCAGAACTGCAGGGCCCCGTTTCATTTTCTGTATGTTTCCCTATCATTTATTTACTCTCTTCAGGTATCTCTACTCCTCATCTCATCCTCCTCCTCCTCCTCCTCCTCCTCTCTCCCCTCAGGTACCTGGTGCTCTGACAGACTCTCTCCAGTCTGTTGCTAACAGGGCTCGCGTAAACCTTGAGCCCACTCACAAACAGCGTGCAGCACACCCTCCGCACCAGCCAGCCTCGATACCTGCGAAACAAAACAGACAGAGGCCGAAAATGTGCGTTGGTGAGTGCGTTGTGACCGCAGCATTTTGGATTCTTGTTTGCCTGTATGCTGTAGATGTAAACAATACCTGGTGTGTGTCTCGTTGACACTCAGCAGGTTGTGAAAGCCAAGGGAAGAGGTTTGTCCCAGCGTGTTGCGCTACGCCGCAATAGAAGAGCACACACAGACAGATGGGTGTCAAGATCAACCCAGATCCAATTCATTGTATAAAAAAAAGGCACATGTAGCAGACTGATGCCATCTGAATGGGGGCATCTAAAAAGACAAAGCACAATTAAGTCCTGCCCCCAATTGAGGAGAAAACAATTCATCCCTCTCCAATGCCTTTGTACTGCGTCCCTTCTTTGTGTTCAGTCTGCTTACAAACAGAAAAATGTAAAAAAGCTGCAGTACAGGATAAAGAATTCAGATTTAAGTTGATATAAGCTGCCAAATCGAAAAGAGGCGGGATACAGACAATAGGACGTGAAGCATTTTGTCCAAAAATAAACCTGTGGATATATCAGAAAGCTGTGCAGTATCTCATTTGCAAGAGCTTAGCTAACTAAAGTAGCTTTCTAAACACATAGCTTACATTAGCTTACTGACAGCTTTCTAGCTTGTCCCATTGTCATCTGAAAAGACATATGTCTTATAAGGAGTGTAATAATATTTTTTTGTTATCAACTGCCTCTCTGGTAGACATTAGGTTCCCAAAGAATCCTTTGATGTGCTAAACTCGCTAGCTTCATGTATGGTCAGCATACTTAAGGCAGTCAATTGAATATGTTGGCTGGTATAGTCTGATAGTCAACCTTTCCCCTTCTCTCCTTTCTCTTTGTAGCCTGCTCCGGCCTCTACGCTGCACACACTCACCAGACTGTCCGGAGTGCACTGGTGGCAGCACTGGCCAACAGTCGGTCTGAACTTGCCCAGACAGGGAGGCACCGTCTTCAGCTTTTTCTTGATCTTCATTTCCCATGACAACTGTGAGGGAAAGATTAAAATACGAAAATGAACAACACAAACAAAGGATAGCAAAGGATTACATGCGGTTAACAAGCTTTAGTCTCTTTTCTGAATTTCTTTTTACTGCCCGTTTATTTCTCCCAGCAGATCAAAAAATAAGCGTTGCTTATAAGGTCAGGGGTGAAAACTGATAAATAACCTAATGTGAATCTGTGAACAAATGCAGCAGGTCATTACAGTGCAGGTAAACATGTTCTCTGTTCTCTACCTATGTGACCTGATATCTCCCGGTCAACTGGTCTCTTGTGTGCACGCACGTACCGTCTGCCAAGCTGACAAACAGAAATGATGTATTTGATTTCAACAGCTCTTCAGAAATTTAACAGCACTGGTGAAATAATTAGCCCGTTCAAATGCTTCAATTCTTTGCTCTTGATTTCATTAGGAGTTTGTTATGATTTCCGTGTGGCTGTGATTGGAATAACTCTGAATCCAAGGGAGCGTGCAACTTGCAGTGCTGTAAATATTAATACGGGGCCCATATGAGTCCCGGTCTCAGGCAATCAGTGCACGTAAGGTATAACCAGCTCATGTACTGAAGCCCTGGCCAGACTGTGTACTGTATACTAAGCAGACTTCAGGTGTCCTGTAGCATGAACACTGCTGGTCAGTTGTACAGATATTTGTGTTGTGCAACGCTACCCATTAATTATCATGCGGTGTGTGCGTGTGGGCTGTTACTGTGCCTTAAATGAGCTGTTAGTTAGGATTCAGACTGATTACCCTGTTTAGATGAAATGAGCTAATGAATCTCCTAAAATCAATAACACTTTCTCCTGGTTGACTGATGATGATGGATTCCAGAAAACAGAGCAGCTGAATGAAGCAGTGCCTCGTCAAGGAGGTCGATTTAAAAGACAAAACATTAATGTAATAACAAAGCTTTGAATGGAACTTTCAATATTTAAAATTACCATACTAGTGAGAAGGTTCAAAGAAAAAAAAATGGCCTTGAGGGTCAGATGGTTTGAGGGTATGATATTGTGATACAAATCACTTGACTTGAAGAAGGGACAGTGAATGATACGATGTGTGTAGGCAATGTTAAAGTATTATCAGGCTAAAACCCATTCCAGCATATGTGTTAAAGGAAAAGATTGGTATTTTGGGAAATAAGTTTATTCAGTTTCTTTACCAGAATTAGATCAAGACTGACTCTGGGAAGTCATCATTCCAAACTGCTGATTACAGCATCCAACTCCGGGTAAAACCACATAATGTTTTTCTATTTGTGTACAGATCAAACAAACAAGATAAAACGTTCATAGCAACACATATTGCAATAACTAAGTTATAATTTAAATGTATTAAAAGCTTGTAATGTAATAATCAGGAGATAATGTAAGGAAACCATGACGGCGTTACATTATTAAAACTTGGTGTGTAATGTGATTATTACATAACATACTAATTTTTATTTTTTTTAAATATATTCAGCTCAGAGTGTACCATTTTTCTTCTGAAAGCATAGTGATCCTTGTAATTTGACACGAGTGGAGTTCTTAATTTAAAGCAACTGGACTTTGTCAGTTTGGTCTATCCCTCATGGTTTCCCTACATTATGTGCTGATTATTACCATAGACGGTATTCAAGAAGTGGACGTGATGCCACTGATTGGTTTGTGGACTGCGAATTTGCTGCCTTGAGTTTGGCATTTAGGCCGTCACCATCTTGGTTTTTGCAACCATATTGGACTTAGGAGGAGTGACGTAAAGACAACAGTACGGCTCTGGTAGCCACAAATCAATCATTAGACAGCCATGCCCTAAAGCATACCCTGCTTTACGGTCTATTTGACTCTAAAGGAGACCATCATTTACTAAATAAACATCATGCTGTATTGAGAAGACTTGAAACTAGAGATTGAGACCATAAACTCATGTTTACAATGTTTACTGAGGGAATAAATCAAGTAAGAAGTAGAGTCATTTTCTCAGACTGCTATACAATCAGACTTCTTTTTACAACCAGAGTACTTGCCCCCTGATGGCCATTAGAGAGAATACAAGTTTAAGACACTTCTGCATTGGCGTCACTCTTCAACTGGAGGTAACCGCCTGATTGTTACATTATCAGCGTCCAATATATTTACATTATTAGAGTATGCAGAGTTATAAGATTATGAGTTGCTAAACTGTGTTCATTTTTGAGGTTTTGAGGTGCTGATAGCATTTTGAACCTGTTTTTATGATGATCGCTTGAAGGCTTAAGCTCCATATTTAATATAAACACAGACACCAGAATGGCATCGACCTTCTCCTTTAACGGCAAATAATAACATTTCCCAAAATGTTGACGTACTCCTTTAAAAAAATCTCTTAACTCTCTGCTGGATGAGTATGATTCACTGATAAATCACATCCTGCGATTTGGAAAAACCTCAAATGGAGCGAAGCACATGTGGCCGTGCATGTTCCTCTGGTGATTGTGAAGAACAAAGAGATTGAGATTGGTGCACATGGGGTGAAGTGGGAGATGACAGTGGGAGAGAGTCATGCGGGCAGTGTTCTTACAGCAGGTCTATTTTGTTGGATTGGTGGAAGGATCATGTCTTTGTCTTTGCTGTCATTCTTCTCTTGCACCATGGTGAGCCCCCTGCAGACTTCTACTCAGCGTCCTGGCACAGAAAAGATTGGAGGAAACGAATATATTATACCGTGTCATGTTAAATCAGTGCATTCAAACATTGTGTTGAGTAATACGGGTTGTTTGTGAGCACATGTGGATGCGAGTGGGCCGGCGGTTTTTTTTTAGGAGCTTAACAATACAAGACCAATTTGTGACGTTTCAGGGGGCAGCGCTTTGCAGAAAAGGGCCTCTTTCTCTCCAACTTTAGAAAATAAACATATCCACTTGCGCACACAAAATCTCTGTGTGACAGGAAATTTATTTAGTCCTCTGGTCCTTTGACAGGAGAGAGCTGGTAGCCCTCACCGATCTATCACACTGTGCCCACAGCTACAATTTCACCCATCTAACCAGCACTTCTTTCCCTCCACCGTCCTCAATCCTCTCAAATTATTTTCCCTTCCCTTCATTTTGTTCAGTTAAGGGAAAGTTGCTTCTTGCTGCCGGTTTCCTCATTGATTCCTCTTATTGGACTTGTGGCAAACTTTCCGTTAAAAGTTTTGTGCTCTCTTATGTATGCAGGAAGGAATGAAACAAGGACAGAAATGCCATTAAGAGATTAGAGATTATGAGACTCGAGGCAGTCTCTGCTCAGCAACGTACAGGTGGAGCAGGGCAAACACTCACCAGTGGGTTATAAATCATTAAAAGCAGGGTACATAGCCATCAGCTGAAAAACAGCTCTTATGTAACCGATGCCGTGTCCCTTACCCGCTCGGAAACACAGTAATGAGAGCTGGCATCGTAGGTCACAATGTAATTTGATCAAGCTTAAATAGGTTACCTAATTGATAGCGTTCGGTGTGTCTGAGCTCAAATGAGTAATCATCTGAGATTAAGGTGGATTAAATACAGATCAAGAGGCAGCGCCCGCTAGAGAAAGCTACGGCAGCATAAAAGCCAGCATCCCCAGAGAGCCTCCCTTTAGTTTTTTTTCCGAGGCTTTGTTTCTACTACAAAAGAAACTAGATGGAGACTGCTCTCATCCTATGACACAAACTCTCTTCTACTAAATCTTTCTCTGGTTACACAAATCAGATTTCAGGAGTCTCATTAAGTTCAGTGCCTACTATAGGGCTGGGTATCCTGTAAAAAAGTAAGATGCCAGTACCAATACCAGTACCCTTAAAGTGATACTGATACCAAAGCATATTTGATGTGTAAGAGGGATGTGCTTCTCACACCGAGCTTAGCTTAATGATTATTATGATATTGGTTTTATGCATATAATAGTGTTTATGTAGAGTGGTTTCTAAGGATTTCGAACAGTAGCTGATAAATACCTGAAAAAATAACTGATACAAATTGAAATCAACTTCGTGTTGAAGTGTTGAATGTCAGAACATCATTTAGTGTTCTGTTTTGTTACCTAGTAAGGCTGATTTTTTTTGAATAGGGAAACAAGTTTGGTTAGTTTTTTACAATTTAGTTTTAAAATTAAAAAAGATAATGTATTGTGATCCTGCCTGAAAAAAAATTGCGATATATCTCTGCCATAATGCCAAACCAAAAATGAGGTGTGCAAATTGCACTAACTTCGACAGTGAATGTCTTTGGGTCCCCAGATACACAACCGGCAAGTGTGAAGAAAAATCAGAGGGACGGTTCTCAAAGATATGCGAGGAAAGGACAAACATACGTACACACAGAGATTCCTTGCTTTATAGTAACATGGGAGACTTCTCTTTTGCATCTGTGTCATCTACTCGGTTAATCCCACTCTGCCCCATTAACTTTGCTAATTAAAACTTAAGCCGTCCCCATTGGGAGATGCTCCATTTCAACTGGCTCAAGTTCCAACATTCATTACCGTGTCTGGTGAGAACAAAGGCATTGATGAGAGGGTCCCAGGGCTGCTGTGATGCATCGCAGGTGCAGAGGGTGACGGAGGAGACCAGGCAGCAAAACAGGTAGGTTGTTAAACTGTAAATTAAACAGCCGGAGATCCAGCCATGGCTCTAATAGGGTTATATAAGCAACTCCAGAGGGAATACGAGAAACGGCTAGAGACAGCAGTATGCCAAGGCGCTAAGAACAAAGAGTCCCATTTTACTCACACAGTCTCATCTGTCAACACCGAACAACATAATTCACACACTGACGCGTAAAAACATGACAGATATCACAAATTGGAGCCATGCGTTATATTTCATCCTCCGTCCACGTTAATTGATCAATTACAGTCTTAAATGAATATGCTGTAGTTTGCTAATATGATAGCCAAAGAACTAAGTGGGCCCATGATGAGAACAGATTAAAAATCAGAAGCCATTATGAGCTGCCAGGTCAGATTAGATAGGAATTAATTTTAGAGCAGCAGTCGAAGCGATGGGGGCTGTCTCTTCCCAAAACGGCTCAGTGATTAGAGGGGGCTTTAAATACCTCTAGGGTCTATTTGAATATATTTGTCAACGTATATAGAGGTATATATATGCCACACACACAAAAAAGATTTTTCTCATGCAAGTTCAGATAGCAGGATGGTGGCTGTTTATATTGGAGAGACCTCAAGGTCACACACAACAACTGTAGCCATGCGGCTGAAGTCACTGAGGCCATGTGTAAACATGGAACACCGTGTAAAGTGAATAGAGGAAAGCCGCAGCCATATACTGTGTGTTTTGTGCCGGATGACATTTAATAACCTGAACTGAAGAAAAAAAATGAAGAGCAGCGCTGCCATTGATGAAAAAAATGTATAGTTTTTATACATCACATACAGAAAATTCAATGAATGACAAACCAAGGTCTTTATTTCACTGTGTGTGTATTTGATTTAGGGTCAAGAGGGGAATCGTAGCTGCACATCACCTTTCTGAGCAGCAACAACCTAATTAGCCTAAAGACCTGTTGATAAAAGACAACAACACCCAGGAAATATCAGTAATCATTATTTGGACATTTTGAAAAAAACGGCATCTCGGGGCCGTTCACATGTTGCTTTTTTTATTACGACATCAAATCCATTGTTGTCAATGTAGAGGCTCAGAAGGCGCGTTCAAAAGCAAGAGCGACGGTGGGCACGGGTTTTCAAGCTCCAATTTTGGTGACTGCGCCCCAGAGATAGAAATAGTTCAAATTTTGGAACACTGCAGCGCGGAACGCATATCATGTGACGAGGTACAACCAATCGGAGCTGGCAGGTATCATTTTTTTTCTTACGCAAATAACTACGGTTAATGAACGGAGAAGTTGATCACTATAGTGGAGGACTACCAGGAGCTTTACCATCCAAGCCAAGGAATATTTTACTTGGTTCACCCTTTTCCTCCTCGGAGGTCAAAACATCTGTTTGTAAGGTCAGCCAAATAGTTTAGTCAATGTCACTTACAGCTAAATTACTGCAACTGCAGCATCATCACGGCACGCAGGTAGTGTTTTTTTTAGTAACAGGAGGTGCGACAGAAGCGCTGGCTTTTTCCAATTTTTAACATTCAACATTTTTAGACGCAACATGGAATCGGCCTCTAATGCATGTTTTTGCAGGTTGAGCAGTGCGGACTAGCTCTCATAACAGGTCGGGTGCCGCAGATATTATAAAGCCCTGACCCGTGCATCCTTTCTTGACTGTGAGCATATCAGAATTGAAATATTTCAATATGCTTGCTTTAACAAATAGTCTACTTATTTTATTCTAATAAAACTGCAGGCACTACAACAGCTTGCTCCATTTCCTGCAATTATATCAAGATGGGCAGGTGCGCACTGGTCGGATTTGAGACTGTTGATGTCATTTAAGTATTATATAATGAGGTTCAAACTAATGTAATATGCTACAAATGGCTTTTTTAGTTTAATTCACTATTCATTTAGGCTACCAGGTAGAATTCACTGTAGCCGATTTAGTCAATCTAGCGTAACATGAAGATTTTTTTATCTTTTCGCTGTCAAGATTTTCTTTGGCTGACTAAAGCCCTACATTTCATCACAAACTGACAATTATAAGTTTCCGTATCTTTAAACGCTATCAAATAGGTACTATCAAACACCAATTATGGATTATTATGGACAAACTAAATTATGCTCTCCATCTCTGAGTGTTTGCATACAGGACAGGGACAAAAAAAACAAAAAACAGTATGGCTAAGATGTCCGCATCTGCAGCAAAAGTCCCTAATACAGTACAGACTAATGGTGGAAAGGAGACACAGAGAGGTATTGCCGTAAAAAAGATTCACATCAATGTGAGTCAAATGGTCATGGAAATGACCAATTACCAGAAAATGAGTAAAAACCTTAATTTTTCGCAGCCCTAGACAGCAAGGAAAAGGGTTTCTTTATAACAGGACTGTTTGACATAGTCCTCAACTTAAGTCCTAATTTAAATCCTGTATGTCACCACAGGTCGACTGAGCGGTGGAGCGTTCCCTTAGTTACATACTGTGGTGGAGAAACATCGACAGTCAGGTGGTGACGACAATTACACAAGTGATCTCTAGGTTTTCACAGACAAGGAATTAGCTTTTTTATATTGATGCATAAACATGAGAAATGAAATAAAAGCAAGTATTGCAAAAATCAAGAAACAAAACTACAAAATAAAATAAACAATAAAAATATGAAAGAAATACTATAAAATCAAAAATCAAAAGCGCTGCGCCGTTTTTAGAACACGTCTTTGACATGCTTATGAGTCTAATGAGGATTGTGCTCGGCGGACAGATAGATAACGCCACAGGGACAACCATGGTAACGGATTATATTCATCAGTCTGCAGGTTAACCAGGGGATTCGGAAAGAGGGTTGATATGGTTAACACACACACACCACACACACACACACCTATGCAACCGGATGCCTCAAATGTCTGTTTCATTGCACATAGACACACACACGTAAAAAAATCAATCTGTGACTCAGTGGCTGTGTGCGTCATGGAGCCACACAGTATCATTGATTTCCCAGAACAAAAGGAATTCTTTACCTGTGCTCTCTTCTGCTATTTAGGTTCACACTGCTTTTGATTTAAAGTCTGCGGTACAGTGCTTGTAGAAAATGCAACACTCTGACAGTAAACACTGAAATTAAAAGGGTTTCACGCTCGTACAGAACTATGATTCATTTGACGATCTACTAGCTATTCATGTTATTTATTTATATCTATAATTTCAGCACGACATGGTTTAAAACAGACTTATAGTACAACACTATTAACACACAAATCCATTTTACAAAACCACATAATCCCCTATGTTTTAATGAAAACCAGCTCCTGCACAGTGTCAGCATTCATGGTACATTTTTCTTGACAAAGGCATTCGTTTTGCTGCACCAAAATTAAGCTCTTCAGTTGATACAGCCGAGAAATGACAATGTACTATAGTTTATATTGTGACCTTTACTTGTTACATCATGTGTTCCTGCACTTATTTGTTTACAGGTGTGCAAAGATGGTATTTGGATTTGTTACTCATTCTGTTGCAGTAAAATGAAAAACAAAAGCTAAATTTTTCAGGATGATACAGCAGGTTAATCTCAGCTGTCATCTGGATCCTAATTCATACAGTAATTACTTGTATTGAAGGTGTTTATGCTTAATATGCCTGATTAATCCTCCTCTGGGGACAGTGGCAGTGTGCAGACTGTGCTTGGCTGACATCTCCCCGACCCTCTTGCTAGATTTGTCAGGACGAATCTACACCTTTAATCGACACCTTTTCTAGGCACATCCCACAGTATTTTTTGGCAAATATCCCAATACAAGCCCTTTAATCTGAATCTGCCATCAATGAGTCCGATCTGCCTTATAAATCTGGCACATCTTATTTTTCACGAGTTTGTTGATCCAAAGACTGAAGGTCCTGTTTCAAAACCATAAAGTGGAAATGAAAAGATGACATGAAAAAACTGTTAAGTAGGAGAATGTGACCACTCAAATCGTTGTGAACCCATCAGCAAGGTAGAAGACCTTTTACTTAGTTGGAGTTGTTCGCAAAACAAAAAACACTTAATCCACTTAAGCATGAGTGGATACAGCGAGTTACAAACTGATGCTTCTTTAACCTCATAATTAGAGTACGGTCCCGGGCTTGCAGGGAAAAAACCCACAAAAGGCAGAAGTTTCATTTTTTAACTAAATAATGTTAATACGTGATAGCTGCTTAATGATTGTTTAGTGGCAGAAAACAAGTTGCTCTTGGTTACTAAGGGGCGAGATAACAGAAATGCTTCTGTCAGAGCTAAGTGAGTCCGTTGCTGCGTCTGAAATTGCATACTGTGCACAAAATATGTGTGCCATCGTTCATCATATTTTTTGCGTGAATAAACAGCATCTTTTTCGGACGCACTGAATTGTTAACTGACGTGCTATTACCGCGTCGCTTCCTGACAGACTCTGAGCTGGCTGGAGACATGTAACCATGGTAATCCGTGCCAACCTCAAGTTACCAAACGATGATTTGTGAGAATCATAAAGTATGAACTAATTGAAATAATGTATTAAAATTCTTGCCAAGTGGAATCTTATACTTGATGTATATGTAGCTGTCTGTTAAGATAGTTGTCCCTTTTTTTCCTAATGTAAAAGTAAATCAGGTCCAACCCAGCTTTACAGGAACAGCGGTGTTCTGTCCCAATTCAGGGCGATGTGGTTCACTTTCACACTGCTATCTGTAGGATTTAGATTCTATCTTTATCTTACAGTTGTCAGTTGTCAGGCTGTTGTGTGCGAGGCAACGAGAAAAAAAGACCCAAAGGCAGACAATGCATGACGACAGAAACGGTTTTAGGGTAGCAACCGTATGAGATTTTCATGGTATCATAACCACCTCAGAAAATATCAAGTCTTCACCATATTACATTATTGTTATGGTTATGATTATGATGATGATTATGATGACTCATATGCTTATTATTATTGCCACCAGTTACAATGATCATTAAAGGATTGAGAAGAGGACATGTTGTATAACTGAAACAATGTTAGTTTACATATTAGCAGAATGATAGCTTGTTAAATAAACTAATAAATTAAAAATAACATCCTATAATTAACAATTAACATAGACTCTACGTGCAAGACAGTACAGACTGCTCGTCTGTACCTTTAAAACACACACGCACACGCACACACACACACACACACTTTCAATAGCGTATACATGGCTAATATACACTGTATGGTAATCTGGAAAGTTTTAATACAGCTGTATACTGTTTAACCCTAACAGTTCATGAGTTCAGGGGGTGATCATGCAAAAGCTTACAGGGGGTCAGAACAGAGCGAGCGGCATGATTAATTAATGTTTAACATTCACGTATTCACATAAGAGTCAAAATGCCAGCATATAGAACCTGGTTGTCATGGAATTTTCCTGCTCAGGCACTATTAATGTGCGTATTCTATTTAGCTTCTTCAGTTTCAGGGTCCTGGTATTGTATGTGTGATGCCTCACTGTCCCACTGTCACAGCTTAGTGGGACACAACAGACATCTCTAAAGTTAGAAGTAACACCTGTGCTTTTCCTCGTATGACGGTTGAGACCAAATCCTATTAAAGGCTGATTTTCAGATTTGTACATTTACTATTGTTGTTTTTTTTAAGACATGTTTTATTGTTGAAATATGACAGACGTGGTTGGATTTGATGTTTTTGTCCCCTTTGGGTGACCCCGCTCATCAAGTCACAAAAAGACAAGGCCCAGACAGAATGATGGAAAGATCAAACGTTTGTGTGACATAACAACAAAAAAAGAGAATTGCTGTGACTTTTGATGTTTCTTTCATAAAAACAACATTAAAGCTTGCACAAAAGCTGTACACGATTATGACTGAGGGGAAACAGGAGGGGGGAGAGATGGGAGGCAGGCTCGGGAAAAAGAGATATCAGATTGTTTTCCACTAACAGGATCTGATGGTAATTACACTTCTCGTTGTGTTTTTGACTCATAAGATCTGATGATAATTACGCTGATCACTGAGCCGTTTCTATCTGATACTGGTAGACGAAAAAAGGCTTCTACCTCGCACTGGATTCACAGAGAGGGTGCTAATTACACCTCAGACACCCGTCATCTCTCACCCTTCACACCTCCATATTACTCCCTTTCTCCCGCCTTAAGACAGGTTTTTCATCCCTCGCCGTCAGCCATGATGTTTTATTAAGCTCTGTGGGATTCGAGACACCTGAGCCGCCCTGCCAGGGCTCAGCAGATTCAGGGGAAAGGTGAGAGGCGAGACACCTGCAGCCGTGCTTCTCTCAAAACAAATATGGAAGCTGTAGGCCACATGAACACATTCAAGAATGTGGAGAAAAATGAGCAGAAAAAGCCTTTCAAAACAACATGATGCAACCTGATGTCTTCTGCAACTTTCCTATTTGGTAATTGAGTCATGAACCAAAAATATTCATAAGTGTTGGCAGCTTTTATGCAATACTTGGGAAGAATTTAAGGGTTTTCCCTGCCATCTACCGTACACACCGCTGTATTCGTCATAAGTTTATTGGCCCTGAGCAGAGGGAAAATAAATCAATAACACAACAATTGTAGTAAATAACATTTTGAAGCCTTGAGTCAGCGATTTCGCCGTCGCCATCTTAGGTTACGGCTATGTCATCATGTTTCTTTTACAACTGATAAACCGAAGTTACCATATTAGGAATGCCGAGGAATGACGTAGCGACTCCCTATACGGCTCCAATAGCGGCAGCGACCTGTCAATCACAGTGAAAGTAGCGTCATTTTCTCATAAACTTCCAAACACTTCTTCTTGTAACCGGAAGACACGCCCCCTGCTGGTCAGTAGAGAGAATGCATGTTTATAGACATTTCAGCATTGGGTCAATCGGCAGAACCGGATGTTGCCACCTGGGCTGAGCACACCTGATGCCACTTACCAGCCGTTACTGTTGCATTAGGGCTTGAGCATCAGCTGGTTCAGGTGTGTTAGAGCAGTGTGGACTGGAAAACAGGTAGTTAGGGGTTTCTGGAGGTCTGGACCATTTTAGTAACTAATATTATCATCTCACAGATGGTATCGCTGAATATGTTGTCCTATTTGCACTGATATGATATGAAATCTATTTGATGAATTCAATGCAGAAAATGGGCAATTAAAAAAAAAATAGTGTCTTTTCTTGTCCTGCAGGACACTTTCCTATTTTACCGTGGCAAGCATCACAGTGTGTGTGACAAGAAGCTGTTAATCAGCTAACACAGCAGCAAATATGGCAAAGAAATGTGTCAAACTACAGCTCAAGGTGAGAAATGTAACAGCCACTTCACTAACAGTTAAAAATATAAACCTGCACCAAAGATGGACAGATTTCGAAACACAAATACGCCGTCTAAATTGATAATAATCACATAGTTACTCAAAATTCCGAGAACATCTGATCAAATCCTCAGTTAAATCAAACTATTGATATAATCAGATTACTCTGTGTTTGTGTGCATGCATGTAAACATTGTCAGGATTTAACTGGAAATGGTCATTTCTTTTTTTCTCTGTAATTCCATTTCAAATTCTGATCATTTTCTTCATGTTCTTAATCAAATGAGAAGATAAGCAGTACTTTATTATCGTCAATCACATAATTCACAAAAGTACGCTTTACCCTGTGCTTTTCTCATACTGTTTATTAATCGAACTACCAGAAAACATGCTATATCTTGATATATGTTGTTGTAAAGATACCAAATTACCGATATCTGGATAGCAAATTTTGGCCATATTGTCCAGCCCTAAGCACAGGTCACACATTACTCATGACTTCAGAATAAAATGCTACACAGCAATCAAAAAAGTTTACAGAGCGGAATCGAGAACCCGGTTTGGGATGAGCGACAGATGTATGCCCTTGTTGATGTGTATCTTCAAGAAAAGGACACTGAGCACCCAACACACTATATATATATATATATACATATATATATATATATATACATACATATATACATACATACATACATATATACATACATATATATATACATATATATACACACATACATATATACATACATATATACATATATACATACATATATATACACATATATATATACATACATATATACATATATACATACATACATATATACATATATATACACTCCCTAATATCCAAAATAATCCAAAAAATCTGAATTTTCATAATAAATGTTCATGCACTTCTTTGTATAGATGCAAAATCACCCATCAGACCTCTCAGAAGGCTGAATCATTGAGAAAACAATGTAAGCCTGTGTGATCAACACCAGCCACCCCGTAACATCCACTTATCATCGTATTAAACTCTCTTGACTTTCTCAACAAACATTTACTTCATCTTTGAACCAGAGCTGCCCTCCTCCTGCGGCAACAAAGACGAGCTGTACGCCACCTGTTCTGCAAAGGAGGCGCAGAATACACTGATCCAAGTGAAGGCATGTAGAGCACGAGTGTGCCGTCATAGAACGGCGAGCGAAATTCTTCAGCGGCTGAAAATAATTTACGGAGAGAAACTCACTGAATCTTATTCAGTCAGAAACGCTGACTGTGACGTTTTGAAGCCACAGACTGAAGAGAGACATGCAGCTAGGATATCTGGGGGAAACATTCACCCTGAGTGGATGCATTAAAATAATCTTTAACAGAATGGAGTTGTTTTTCCTGAAAGTCTGGTGTGTTGCAGTGCAGAAGGATAAGCAGCATGGCTGGATTAAAGAAAAGGGACAAGCTTGAGCTCTTTCAAAAACTTATCACAGATGTAAGTAATTGGTTGTGTTTCAGTTTGAGAGCGGCTAAGAAAGCTTTAAGCTAAGGCACGTTTAAAAAGCAGCTGAGAAAAGGGCTGCAAATAACACTATTTTCTGTTACCAATTACTATTACATTTATCAATAAATCATTTGGCCAATAAAATGTCTGTTTCATTTATTGACTATGTTCCCATTATCCGGTTTCTATTTTTCTAAACTGAAACTTTTGCTGAACTGATGTTCCTGTAAAAGAGCAGGTTAAACTCACCCAACTCTCCCTGTATAAAGAAAGGGTCAATTATTATACATATAATCATTTACAGTGAAATTTGAGAATTTTGCTGAAGTTTAGAGTTACACGATTACTTGATTATACAGCAGATTCATTTTCTTCAGCTTAAACGGCTGATGAAAATGACAGGGCTGCAAATAACATTTATCTATAATTAACGTTTGATTGATAAACTAATTGTTTGCAGTATAGAAAGTAACATCCTAAAATGTCTTGTTTCGTGTTACAGTCTAAAACCCGACAATATTCCGTTTAAATTGTAGAAGGCGTTGAAGAAGCTGGAACCAGTTAAGATCTGTTCTTTTTGCTTAAATGACAAATCAATTAATAAAATAATCATTTCAGATGTAGAAAAGTAAACAGCTTTTTCACCGTCTGCCACCATCTGGGTTCAATTCAGGCGGAATCTTCTGTCTACTGATGTCTATAATTCAATAACAGAAAAAAATGCTTCACTGGGATTATTAAAGTGGTTTCAGCTGTCAGCACATCTCTGCTGCCCCTATGATCTCTGTACGCATGAAGGCAGAGAGCACACACACACACTGTCATTTACAGACACACACACAGAGATCCGCAGATTCTAGGGGTTCAAGTAAGGTGTGACAGAATTAAATTATAAAACTATGATGAAAAATGTAATGAACAGACAGTAGGAGAAACTGAGTTCAACTGGGGAGCAGGGCCGTGCTTGTGTGTGTTTGTCTGACCAACAGATGAATAATGGGAGACAGAGTGCTGTTTAATTATCCCTATTTTTATTAAAGGTCACAGGAGTTATGGTGATGGCGTACAACAAAAAAGTTGACAGCAACTTTAAATCAGACCAGTAACAGACAGCAGCAGACACACTGACACGCTCAAGGCTTTAGTGGCACCATGTACGAGCTGGATTTATCTTCGCGAAATAGGAACTACTCTGAAAAGGTGAAGCGGCTCAAGCTGTGAGTGAAATGATGAGGGGCTGAGGGCTACGAGATCACGTCAAAATGAGCAGCGCAGATGAAGCATAAGGCCACTGGATAGCGTAGAAAGATATACGAGCTGAAGGGTGATGCAGCGAGTGCCGTGACGGATGATGTGGGTTCAAATCATCGGGAGGCATATCACTGCTTTAGTGTCCTCATGCAGTATATAAGGCTCAAAAGGATCCATAAAGCAGTATGTTATATTACCAGGTACACACATTTCATTCAGTCTTTCAGTTACATTGAATTATTATACCATTATCATATATCAGTCATATACAGATCATATTTTCTTAATTTTAGCTGCAAGAGAGGGGTGGTCGCATGTGAGAAACAGATTTTTGGGGGATTTTTTGGGGCCAAACTCGAAGCAGCGGAGGCCGTGATATCAGGACTTTTAGTAACTTGTATGAGTCGGACACATGGATGCATTCAGAAAGCTGGATACTACACCATCTCAGTCTTGCTGCCAGTTTGTCAACGTGGCTACTCGGGGATCCGCAATACAATAAAATCCCCACCGGCACAAATAAATAATTTTCACCATTACAGACCTCCATTAAAAAAGTCTGTAAATCTGTTGACAAATCTGTTGACAGGACACCTCCAACCCGCAAGTCCATGGAACATTTATATTCGTAAAAAACTCTAGGGGAGCCTAGAAAAGCCATTTTTATTTTCATGTCAATTTAAAGCCAACAGGCTGAGCAGGAATGGGCAGGTCGAGTCACAAGGAGAAACACTAATGAGCATGTGAAGAGGGGAGCACAACCTTGGAGAAAAGCTGGAAGATAAACACATTTATGGCAAAAAAAAAAGATTTAGTTCACTGAAAAAAAACAATTTTGAGCCCAGAATCCACTTCTTGTAATACATCCATGATCAGGCCATAAAACTCCAGACTTCACACTTCCCATAATGCAATGTCAGGGAATTACAGCAGGGTATTGCAGACTTTAGAAAGCTCCCCCTTATTGAACCGTTTTGTCTTGGCTGAACTTTACAGATATATCATCCGAGTGCCCCTTTAAATGTGTAAATGTATTACAGGAAACATGATAAATATAGAATCAATATTCAGTGAAATATGGGTTGAAACCAAAGCTTCTGAGTTGACCTTAAGGTGAGATTGGATATGTGTTTTGAACACACTTTCAATCTCAATTATAAATCCTTAAAGTAAAGAGCTAAGCAAAACTGGAAATGTGAACATTTTCATGTTGATGGGCAACTCTGCTGAACAATATCTTGGGATTGATTCCAAAGCTCTGGAGTGGACCTTGTTTTTGTCAAAAAACAAATTTTGTTCTATAGCACTGTTTTGTTAAGCCCCCATCACAACTAGACGCATTACTAGAACCTCACCACACACAAAACCATTGTTTTTCTATGCTACCCCGCGCCTGGCATGCCTTCCTCTGTTTTGCTCGTCAATGTCAGCCAATCAAATCAATTAAGAGGCGGGCTTTACTACTTTAACCCTGCCCTCCTGTTTTAATGCCGGTAGATGTGGTAGAACATCCATCCATCCATCCATTTTCCGTAACCTGCTTATCCAGTTAAGGGTCGCAGGGGTGCTGGAGCCGATCCCAGCTGTCAATGGGCGAAGGCAGGGTACACCCTGGACAGGTCGCCAGCCTATCACAGGGCTGACATATAGAGACAGACAACCACTCACACTCACATTCACACCTACGGGCAATTTAGAGTCTTCAATGAACCTTAGCTGCATGTCTTTGTACTGTGGGAGGAAGCCGGAGAACCCGGAGAGAACCCACGCTGACACGGAGAGAACATGCAAACTCCACACAGAAGGTTGTCCAGCCTTGGAATTGAACCCGGGCCCCTCTTGCTGTGAGGCGACAGTGCTAACCACTACACCACCGTGCAGCTGTGGTAGAACAGACAATGACAATGCAGACAAAAGGTTGATATTAGTGGTTTATAATAACGATGACCTATATCATTTTTCCCCGTCTTCCTCATCAACCAGAAGAGCAACAGCAAGAGCCTGACGTCTGCTTTAATCCATTTTATTTCTGGTAATTACATCTGATGTCTTAGTTGTGAAACCCCCCACCCACCCCACTCCACAGGCTCATCAGCTGTTTTCCCCCGACGCGCTTTGCCATGGTTGTTTTTTTTTAAGCAGCCGCGCCTGTTGCAACACATCTCGTGTGATCGAGGCCTTAGGAGGGAGAGAGATTACTAGTTGGTCTGTGTGCTCTACTGTAGATGAAAACGTGGCAGGGAGCTCTTGGAAAACGAGGACAACGTGAGGGTAAACATGAGGGCAATCCAGGCACTCCACAATTTAAGACCAATGCGGACGGAAAGTTCTTACATGTTTGACATAAATACCCGGACAAGACCTACATTGGATTAAACACGGTGGCTCTTTTAAGGATTTAGCCGGTATAATTACATTTTTAAAAATATTTCCTTCCAAGTTGCCCTCAGATTTGACGGTGCCTGGATTGAACTTCCTGTTGGACTTTTAGTTGTTAAATCATATTGCTCTGTTACTGTAGTGTAGTCGCTCCACTACCTGCCCCACATCTTAAGCCCAGTATGATGAATATTGTTTACACTCTTCATTGTTTTTTATTATATTCAATATCACATATTATTGGTAACTAATATTGCCTTTATACTAACCGACAAAATTAAAGGCTTTTCTATTTACAATATACTGATCAAAAGTAACACCAGTGATAATCCATCATATCTGTTTGTATCTAAATCAAACTATGCTACTTTTGTAGGTGTATACCCATTAACAGGTTAATGTGGATGTGTATATGATTCTGCAACATGGTTTACAAGCCCACGGAGGAAAAGAGAAAGAAGGCGATTTATTGAGGTCCCATGATTTTTACTTTAAATCTAATACAATCAAGGCTGAGGGCTCTGTGGTTCAGAGTGAGAGAGGCAGACATGTGAGGGTCATTAGGTGGGCTCCTTCGGTGAATATTCTACGTGTGTCCCCCCCCTCTCTTTCTCCCTCTTAAGGAACACAATGGTGTAACTGTTTACTTTTTTTTTTGCCAAACTCCATCACTTCTCTGTGAAGTGAAAAACACCAATACTTTCTCCAAGGCTAATTCTCAAAACAGTGTGCAATTTATTAGAGTCTTACGAAAACAAGGCAGCCACGTAGCCAACGTACCCACAAAAATATTTCATTCCGGAGGCAAGGGAACGGACACACCAATTGAGAAGACGTGAGAAGAAAGGGAGAGAATGTTTGTTTTGTGTTAACGCAGATTAAAAATTCATTTTAAAAACAGCCTTTAAGGAAGCTTGATTAAGTTGGTTGGTTCATGTCAAGCATTCGAGAAATTATGCACAACTGTTTTCATTGTGAGATCATAAGTTCAGATATTAAAGTAAAAACTCAAAGGACAAAAAGATTCTTAAAACCATGTCCCACTGAAGCAGGGACATAAAAACAACCTGTACTTATGTTGCTATAACCTGGTTCCTGGTGTTAATGAAATATAATTCAGGGATTATTAGGCTTCAATGGAAGCAGTGACCCTTCATTACACAACAAAGGTCAATTCATTAGAGAGGACAGAATTATTAATTTGTGAAGTGATTGTTAAACCGCTATTAAGTGATTAATAGAAGAGCTAGAGATTCAACCCTCTCCTTCAAGCCATCCACATTCCAACACCGAAAGAAATGTCGTGGCCACCGGCACTCTTCAAAAATGCACAATTGTATCATTGTATCGTATTTTATAAGAGGACATGTGTGCTGAAAGTTAAGCTGACTGAGTTAGTGTGGTATGGTGACTGGAAAGATGTAGGCACATTCCAATTCAAATATATATTCTTCATAATTAAATGACAGTGTTCACAATAAAACAGTTATTGTTATAGAACGATATGGAACGTACACTAGCAGCTAGTTTATCTTTTAATCACAGGGCAGCGTTACAATGATAGTTCCGCCCTTCCTGTAAGTCGCTTTGGATAAAAGCGTCTGCTAAATGACTGTAATGTAATGTGTAATGTTCCTGTTTCCGTGAATGTTCCGCCCAACGTTTTTTATGTAGCTCCACATGTCGTCTAGTAGGTTGATTTTTTTTTCTTCTTCTGGGGATGAGAATTGCTCAATCCAATCCTCCATAGAAGTCAACATTAAATGTTTTCAGTTTGTAGCAGCTTTAAGCAGCTAACTTCTTTACTTTGGCGGAAGTGATTCCCTCATGATCCCGTCGCTAAGCAACCATGATGACACAGTGGTCCACAATTTTTTTTTATTTCTCAGGAGAGGAATGATACTGAAAAAGCAAAGGAGTCAGACATAATACGATACGGAAAAAAATGATTTGGGGGAAAATGTAAACGGAATCTGGAGAAAATGTAATAAAATTTGATCTATTAGGTCCATGGAGCGAGACCTTTCTCTCTCTGTCTCTCAAAAAGCATCGCTGCCATTAAGAATGGTTTTGATGCAAAATATACAGAGGCGATTATTTCTCATTTTGGTGTTGTTTAAACCAATTTGTCAAACCCATAAATACTGCACGAGTTTCTCTTGTTCTTGCCCCGGCGGAGCTTTGTTAGTCGTTTCATGTTGCTTTGAAAACACATATCAAAGCGCTTATTGCAATGCCTCCTTAATCTCAGGCGAAGACGGACGTTTGGCATTCAACCTCATATGACCCAGCCTTGCGTCACTCCTTGTAATTGAGGTTACATCAACTTTTTCTACAACTTTTTGTATACTGTACCTTCCTGTGTGTAGCAGTGGGGGTTGAAGTCTTGAGGGACTTAGGATGCTCAGCTTCAGCACAGTTTATTTAATTTCTCGGGGGACTCCACCAAAAAGCTGTTTTTTTATTTCTTCTCAGCTCACTAGCCTTATATGTGATCATGTCAGTTTATACACAGCTGATGTAAGGTAAAAGCAAGCTGTTCAGGAGGGTTTTGTTATAACCCAGGCAATCAATATCCATCTTACCGAGATTTTTCTTGGTCGTCATGATGCTGGATGTGGGAACAGCCTCTAGTAGTACACTGCAGAGAGCTGTGTAGTGCATTATGGGATTCTGAGGTGGAGACAGTAGCCTTGCATATAAATGCATATACATTTTCATATTTTTAAAATGTGAAAACAAAGCTTAGTCGTGAGTTGATTCAAGGTCGTATTGATGGGGGGCTTGTGTGCCTAGGAAGCTTAAAGTCATTCTAAGGACTGGATAATTCAAGGATTTATAGCGTATATGTTGGCTTGTACGCTGCTGCATAATAAAGGACTGCATCAATGTACAAGCTGTATTTGGGACACCCAACAGGGTTATTATTAATTATTAATTATTTATAAAACTTAAGGTGCTTTATACAAGATTGGGAGCATTTCTAATGCCTCAACGTGGCGACAGCTGAGCTGGTGGCTCACAGCTAACAGTGCAAACTACGGCAAAGCGGCTGGCGAAGCTAAGATTGTTTACTTGAGGGCGGAGCCAGAGGGTGAGAGCTACGCTTCTGTGACGACACCATTGGTCGGAACGGCCTTAATAGTCTGAATATCAAGTTTTGCAAATTTCATTAATTCATTTATTTTAATTTTAATGAATGAATTGTCTCCTCTGTCTATATATACTGTGTGATGTTTTGGTCGGCAGCCCCTTTTTATTTTCAGGCCTTTTTGCGTGGCGTGGAGGAGTGTAATGATGGGTGTAAGCAGCAGTGCATCCACATTTTGTCCACGGTAGAAACAGCAGTACAACAACAGGGCTGTTTACTTGAAAGATCTTTTTTCATTTTTCTTTTATTGACTCTTCTCTTGCTGTGTGCCCAGTTAGGTACTGATGTAGAATCATAAGGATCCAGAAATGAAAAAGAAAAAGAACAGTGAAAAGCATGAGAGACCATATAGTCTGTGTCTAGGTTAAACAAGAATACTACTTACAGGTATGCCTGTCTACAATTTAATGTCATAGATTGATAGTAGTTATTTATTTCAACATGTCGGCTTTTTGTGGCTTCTGGTGGTGGTTTTGTAGTTTTAGTTTGTACTGTAGTGTTTTGTAGTTCTGGATGGCTTGTGTTGGGTTTTGAATCATTGTTTTGGGGTATATTTGGCGTACTCTGAGTGCCACATATTTAGACATTGGTAAACGGAGTCATGGCCTCTACTTTTAGAACACCTTGTGTATGTTTTAACTCAGAAAAGTGGTATTTAATTTTTTTTTTTAAAGTTCTGTAATGGCCCTGTGAACTACAGTCTACAGTTACTTCTTTATTGAAGTAACCCTGTATTACATTCTGTTCAGCATCTGTTCAATTTACCTCCAGTTGCAATAGAAAGACAGGGCAATAGGGATGACAAGGAGAACAGAACGAAGAAGAGATTTGATTCTGTGGCTTCAGTTTCCCTGTGCAATGTACTCCTCGTCTGAACAACTTGACACTATCACACCCTTCTGCTGCTCTTTCTAGCTCACTGCAAATAAAAAAAAATTCTGTTCACTCACTGAAAAATGTGTGCTGCAGATCGAGCAGCCATGATGGACTGGGCTTTGAAAACTTTTTTGTGTCTTTTGGTCGGCAAATTCAGAGGCGAGTCACTCGTAACGGCGTTGGACAATGTCCCAATCCAAACTGTGCACATTCAAATCTCCACAACAAGATGGCGTTGAGTAAAAATCACAAATTGTACTGCTGAGTCGACAAATGATTCTGCTGCAGAAGGTCTACACAACTTGAAGGGATGGCATAAGCAATTCCATGCATGGGTAAGCACACAGGAATCAATTAGCACACCATCCCCTATAATTTACCATATTCCCAAGTGTCCCAGCACTACTGTATACACACAAGCAATAACACGATTGATGTCATAATTAGAATATTTTATATATAATTCTACTAATTTTCACAACAGTGACTAACAGTTTCAGCCCGGCCCACAAACACGAGGCTAATCACCTATAACTACATGAAATAGGCAGCACTGTACATTGTGGAAAATGGGGCGGAGAAAGAATATGGTAATGCTTATGTAATCCTGCTTGTGCAAGCTAATGCATAACGCGGATGTGAATGAAACTCATCAGTAAACTTGGTCAGATGAAATGAAAGAGGGAGCTGAAACACAGAGCTGCTCACCTGGTCCTCCACTTAATATCTGCAAGGCTAATGTGATGAAGAGCTCTTAATAAAGCTGCACATAATGTAGCTTAAACAGAGCTGCGCACAGTACACGTGCACATACAGCAGAATCGGAGAACGCAAAACTGACAAGTGATGGCGGAACACAGAAGCAAGCAAACTCCACAGGTGTGTGCATATTTTCTTCAAAAAACACGACAACCTGAAGCCTTCGCTTCTCCTACTTGAACACTTAGTCTTGTTTCGCCCCCCCCTGCTCCCTTTTGTCTCTCAACCAGCTGTGCAGATAAACAACAAGGAGCTCAAGTGGAGAACAGAAACATCCCCGATGGCTGCCGGGGGTAAGAGCTCCTCTAATTACTCTACAAAACAGGGCCTCTGTTTCTTCTGTCTTCCCGCCTTCCCCCCTCTCTCTCCTGCTGCTCCTAGACTCTGCCTCTATGGCTCCCCAGTCTCTGCACCACTTCTCGCCTCTCTCTTGAATTTTTAACCACCGTGTCAAACAGCTGAAGGATCATTCTTCTCATTCGCTTTTGTGATGTGGAGCGCACGACTTCCCATCGCAACCTGTCTTCTCCTTTTGCTCACAGTCTGCTGTCTTTCCTTCCATTACTATTCTGTTCCTCTCTGCCATCCTTCTGGCCGTGATCTGCCCCATCATCAACCGTCTGGTAATAACAATGGTCCTCCTCTCCTCTTTCCCTTCATCTCCAGTTTGCTCTTCATATTACAACAAATAGTTAAGGTGGTTGTTACAGTATCTGGGACTTTTCTAAAAAAGCTTTTGGTATCGGCACCTAAACCAAGAACGGTTAATATCCGATTGGTTGATTCCTGTTTCGGAGCATTTGTCAGATAGATAACTCACTAAAGTTCCAGCAAAAGCCACGGCTTTTTTTAAATGTAACTGCATCCTGAGGTATTTTTGAAGTAAAGCCTCACTACTGCAAAAGAATTCCTCGACATTGTGACCCTTTTTAGTTAATTACATCACGTTGTATTCTGTTCTCAGCAA
The DNA here is from genome assembly GCF_027596085.1 of Anoplopoma fimbria. Classification (NCBI taxonomy): domain Eukaryota; kingdom Metazoa; phylum Chordata; class Actinopteri; order Perciformes; family Anoplopomatidae; genus Anoplopoma; species Anoplopoma fimbria. Next base: position 9,755,298 of record NC_072461.1, on the reverse strand, counting down.
CGCTCTCCTGACCTTAAGAATGCTTGACAGGCCTCCCGCCCCAGGCTACAGCTCTCTGAGTGACAAGGCCTCAACCGTAGCTTTACAAATCAAACCGCTGTTTAAAATTGTCAAACATGAGGCAGCATCACATTTCCTGTTGTCATATTTCCATGTCCCTGTCGGCAGCCTCACTCTGGCATCACAGGCTCCACTGTGGTTCTGCCGTTTACGGCCGCAAAACTAATCAGAAGTGGGCGTCACAAAGTTTCTCAGAAATTTGACCCTGACAAGTGAAATTACACTGGAGACATACAAAACATGGATGCACGCAAAACTCCCCAAAGGAAGTTTTCAATTAAAAAAAACAACAAGTCTGAAATTCCCTGTTTAGTCGGTTCGGAGCATCTCAGCACAGGGGGCCCCAAGCTTGCAATGCACCAGTCGCCTGAACCAACTGCCTCACTTACTGCATTTTAATCAACAACACCATCTCCAGTTTGGGTGGAGCTAGACAGGAACATAAAGTGCCTCTAAAGCTGAGAGGTGGAGACTGGGCATCCATGATGGATTGGATCAGTGAAAAACACTGCGAGTGACTTTGTGATTGTATTTCATCAGCTGGTACAGATTGCTCTCTACTGGAGCGTCCAGACTTTCTCCCCCGCATAGGTATGAAACTTTAAAAACACACCTACACAATAATTCACCTGGAAGGTTTAAATCTCCAATTCCAAACGAGACACTCGAGGAGAAGAATGGTGCTCTACCAAATCATATGTGAGGAAACTTTAAGAAATATTATGTAAAGTACTGAGGACAGTTCTAGACAAATAACGCAATTACAATGCAATAAAATTCTCACACCCAAAACCATTCCTCCCCCTAATGTAATGACGAACTGAGTGACTGATAACTGTATGTGTGTGTACAATATTGAGTTTAGGGAATAGAGTTGGCTGCCTAAGCTTTTTTTCCTTTTTTCACACACACAGCCACACAAAATGTAAAGAAAGTCATGGACTCATGATGTACGCATGTATGTTGCACTTCTGTGTGACCTCGTTTGCATTAGAGGTGTTCCAAACACATCTGAACCGCAGATTACTTCCATTTAATTTCAATTAATTATTCAATATTTATTTTCCCTGCTGGAAAAGCTGTTGTTGCCCTTCTCCCAAACCAAGCTTTGGAGTTTGATTGACAGATGGTTCATCCAATCGCCTGTCAAGTACTTTTTGAAAGTGCCTGCCCTTTTCCAGATGGTTTCCAATCATTGTTTTCGGAGGGTTCTATGTAACAAACCATCTGGCGGGGAAGGTGAAGAGTAACATTGGCAGCACCAGAGCTAACAGATAACGTGAGGAGGTTACATGTGCTCAAAATGAGTATTGGGCGAAGTTTTATTATAACGTTAATATGTGTTCAAATGTTGAAGGAAATGTTCTGACCGCAATTTAAAATAGATATTAAAGAAGGAATTATGACTTGTTTAACTTCCTAACACCAGCTCTAAGCAGCAAATAATACTTCATTAAAGCTACTGATGCCAGTTTTTTTATAAATAAAAATACAATTTTATGGACTTAATATTTTAACTGTGTTTTTAATGCAAAAAACACTATAGATTACTATAACAAAGTAAAAGGATAACATTGAAATATTTGGTGGTTTACCCTGACTTAAGTGCAGTTTAAATTAATTTTTAGGATGGGGGATGAAAATAATAATCTGGAGCTTTTCCCAGCTGCTGTAACAAAACAAACAACAAAAACAATCGTATCGGCCAATACAGCTCATTGTTGATCGTTGATCGGTAATCGGTACGGCAGCAAAAATAAACGTGATCATTGAATCTCTATATGTGCTCCTTTTTCTTATACTGATCTGATCTGTGACTCAAAACTGCGATACGATCCAAACCGTTGCACCCATTGTTTGAATCCTAATTGCATCTTTTAATAGAACACAAAGTTATGTTGAACAAATAAGGTGTCTTGCTTTGTTCTCTGTAATACTGTAATCACCCAAGCCTTACTTCCAATTGAAAGAGCTGGGAGCCAAACCAAAGACGGACCTTGCCATGTTTCCTTTCTTGTTAATGCAGTGCATAATGTAACTATAGGTACGGTTATGAAGAGCTGCAGTCAAACACTTAAAACAAAACTGAATCCAACACATCTTGTCCCCTGCCTAGGTCATGTTTTAATATTACAGAGTCTCTGCTCCTAGTAGTTCTTCTGTCAGAAGCACTCAGAGAAATAAAGCACACTTAATTCGCTGTCACACTCTTTCTATTGTTCTCTTCACTCATTGCAAAAGCTCTCCCCTTGACTTCACTTTGCTTTCAAGACAAAAAGACTTCTTTCCTCCTCCTGTGTACTTTTACAGTTTTTCTCCCCCCTCCACCCCACAACTGTAAATCACTTTTATGCACACAGAGAACATTCAATCCTATTTTCTTTCATCCCTCTCACTCGGTTCCTCTGTCTCGACGAATAACTCATCTCTGCACGTTTGTTTGTTCAATTATTTTGTTCATGCTTTCCTATCATCTTTCTTCTCTCTTCGTTGCTTTTTATCTTTACGCCGCTCACTCTGCCAATATCTCTCGCTCTCCGTCTCCTGCAGGTTATTTCTCTTCCAGGAGCCAATCTAGCTGTGATTGATCCACTCATCTCTTCTGCATTAGAGTGCCAGAGGAACAAAACCGTAGTGTTAACAGCACCAATAAAACTGATGATGGTAATAAAGAACCACACTAGCATTATCTGCGCCGTTGATATAACTAATGGAGACCCGAGTTATCGCGGACGGATCCCTCGCTTTCTGACTCTTTCCCTCACTCGCTCAAAAACAAATAAAGCACACATACACTGTGCAGTGAAAGTAAAATCTATTTAACAAGGCAATTTATGAGATGATCGCGCCATAACTTTTTTTAATTCATGAGGTTTCTTTCTAGAGACTACCAATCAAATTAGCCCCGATTCATTGTGGCTCTCAGGCATCGGCAAGATTCCCAGGATCCAAATGCTGCCTGCAAAAAGCTGACGGCCAGGAAAACAGTTTGATAGAACGTGTTATTGAAATGAGGTCCAATGCTCTTGTCTCAGCACATTTCACTCATCGGGTCTTAATCAATGGAGTTTGCGTCGTGGCCAGAATGAGCCCCCTCATCAGTTTGTCTGAATGACAAATGAATCCTTTAACTATTGGCAGTATCACCTCAGACCTTAAGACAAATACACTGTATACTGTAGGCCTTTGGGATTGTTTTAAAGTATCCCCTTATTATAATCAGAAAGCTGGCCAGTTTGCTATTGTGTTGTCAGTCTCAATCCATTACCACACATTGAAGAAGAATAAAGTATGTACTTTGTGCCACACAATAGAAAAAATGTTAAACTATGGAAAGATAGGAGACTATCCATCATAATATTGCTTGGAGGTGAATGGTTTAGTCAATCATAAGTAATCTGCTATTATGTTGAAAATTGATTCATTGTTTAAGTAATTCTTAAAGCAAAAACACCCCAAAAGTGCTGCTTTTCTCTGTTTTATATTAAAGTAAACTGAATAGGTTTTAGTTTCTGGCTGTTGATCGGACAAACAAGACAATTAAAAATGTCAACTTAACCCTGGGGAAACGATGGGGGGCATTTTTCTCCACTTTCTTTATCAACCATAAACCAACCAACGATTGATTAACTAAAAGCGGGAAAAAAAATCGGCAGATCAACCAAGAATGAAAAAAGTTGGTTGCAGCTCATAATGTTAAAAGTTCAATCTGAATTGTAACATAACATTACGGCGCAGAGGCATAAAAATGTTTACAAGCTTACTTACTTAATTATAGAAAATAAGTATCCAGTCTACTTATCCTTCATATTTTCTACTGCATCACTAATGTGACTTGACTGATAAATACATTTCTTACCAAAGTAACAGAACCAATTATTTTATAAAATACTTTATTTTTGGCTGAAAATGCACAATGCATTCTGTTTACATGCTTTATCTATTGATGATCTCCATCAAAAAAAGATAATCTTTGTCAACAAAAAGGGTAGGCAAAGGGGACCAATAACAGGAGAGTTGAATCAATAGAAAAGCCCTGCACCTCATACCACCTTAAATAATGCAGTTTCTATTGAGACTAGTACTTGTTTGTGTGCTGACTCAGTCCTATGGTAATTTCTGTATGTTGTAGTAGTGTTGTATAAGACCACATTATACTGAAGGCTGTTTCTACCATTTCATTTACAGGCTTTATGTACTTTTCATTGACTAACCCTGGCCTCACAACGTGATAGAATCCAATACCGGCTTCAAAAATTACCATAGAGCTGAATCGACATCCCTTTTACAGCACTGTTTGAATTACCATGTTCATAGTTTCTGTGTGTCCTGGTCACTCAGTGTTTGCTATATGGGTGTATATGGTGTTTGCTAAAGATAGCGAAAGTTCAGTAGCAATGGCTATACATTTTAGTTTAGTATAAAATAAAAATATAATGCACTTTTTAGTCAACAAATCATACTAAATGTCAGTACATTTTTGATTGGGAAAAATGAATGTATAGGGTCTGTGCATCATGTTCAAGGTTGGAATCAATAATGATACACTCCTGAAAATGACCAGAGGCCCTGCAAGGTAAAATACAGTTTCATTTTGTGTGTGTGTGTGTGTGTGTGTGTGTGTGTGTGTGTGTGTGTGTGTGTGTGTGTGTGTGTGTGTGTGTGTGTGTGTGTGTGTGTGTGTGTGTGTGTGTGTGTGTGTGTGTGTCATTCTAGGAGAATGATATCATAAAACTCCTGGCCTGCAGGTAGACAGCCCCAGCCTCCCTGGATTGATTTGACCAATAATTCTAGCAACAGCTCATTTAGCTGAGACCCAATTCTATGCTTCCCATCAGTCGGCCCGTTCCCCATCTTCATTCCCTCTACCTCTGATTCCCTCCACCCTCATAGGTTTGAAACTTTGAAAAGCAGGCTAAATTAAAAGATGCAATCAATCAATTTATATATATATTTTTTTAAAGATGGGATGAATCGTGGCAATTTGATGCTAGTGGATTTTGATGAGAAGAGAAGTGGGTGTAGTGTAAATGTCCACACCTCTCTCTGCTGCAGGATCAGAACTTGGACTTATTGTCAGACCAATACCTTCTTAATGCAATATGAATGCATGGGTCTTTGCATTTTTAATAATGTTATGAGAAAGCCAAATGTGGGAGTCTGGTTTTAATTGAAGGGGAAATATCCAAGTATCAGCATTCACTCTGCCATTTCACCACCTCAGAATCGGAGGGATTACCTCATCCAACAATAACTGTGAACTAATATTTAAAGACAAAGCAGGTTAAAGCAGTTTTGATTCCACAAACTGTGGCATCACCGGTTTGCTCAAATGAGGCATTTTCAAACTGTGGGATACGTGAGGCTTTCCTATACATCAACATGAACCCTTCCGACATTTGCATCACTACGAATTTTGAAAACACATTTTCTCCTACGCTATGGCAGAGAGTCTACATTTAATAATAGAAAGAGGGCTATTCAGTTGCATAAACATGATTTTTTTTCTACAATGCCTACTTTTAATAGTTGTTAAAAGGTTCAGGGGTTTTGAGGGGAGATGAGTCACACCATTATCTACACTCTCCCCATAGTTTGCTGATTGGACCGCCATGTATCTGAAAATAGAGTCGTGAGACATAGAATGGCTTTGTGAGGTCTGTTAGCCATCAAACTACACTTGGAGAAAACGAGAATAAAATGACAGCAGGGACAATGGTTACTATGGCGATCTCACCAAAATGTGCAATATCACAAACCACAGCTTTTGAATAGGAGTTCCTAATTTGGGCAATTCTGGTTCTAAATCACCAGAACCAGGAGATGATATTCCTGACCTTAGCCGCTGCTAAGGTCAGTTTAGTTGACACACCCAGTAAGTCCCCACCTGCAGTGGTTGAGACGCAGATAGCGCTGATCTGTAAGCCCTGAAAACGCTAACCAATCAGAGCAGACTTGGCGTTTTCGGGAGAGAGGATTAAAGAGACAGCCGCTAAAACCAAGTGTTTCGGACAGATAGTGAATAAAGGTATATTCAGACAGACAGTATGAGAAAAATGATACTGTCTGTCTGACAAGAAAAAGAAACTCCTGGACCACAATCATCTTCAACATAAGGATGTCCAAAGATGGCTGTCCTAGTGCCTGTCGTTGATCATCATCATACATAAAACACACAATCTTTGCTTATAGTACAGTCAGTTTACATAAATATCTTCATGTTTTAACATAAAAGCATGTAAACATGTTGCAGTAGACTCCAGAAATACAAGTATCCATCTGAAAGTGAACATTATATTTCTCCTTTAAAATATCAAAGTGGTATAATAATTAATTTGAATGAACAACTACATCCAAGCATTCATGTGTGTGTGTGTGTGTGTGTGTGTGTGTGTGTGTGTGTGTGTGTGTGTGTGTGTGTGTGTGTGTGTGTGTGTGTGTGTGTTTTTTTTTGCCTTAATTCTCCTGTGTGGAGGATGTTTACCTCGCATTCTTGCACCACCTGTCCTGATCGGCTGTCAGATTGGTGAGTGTCTCTCACTGGATAAGGATGTGCTGAGAGGAAGCCAAAACAGAATGTGCCGGTAGCAAGCTTTTTCAAATTTGAAAAATTCTCCATACAATAAATCAGAGCTTTAACATAGCAGCAAACAGTTATTTGTAATATGAAGATATGGTGGAATAATGTCTACCTGAACAGAGAATGAAGTCACTGTCCCTCTGTGTGTTGTGATCAGAGCTTCTCCGTGCTTTGTTTACATCATGTCTTTAAATGAATGTTAGTGCATGTGAGCGTGGCCCACTGGCTATCTTATGGCCACCGGTCTGCACTGCGCTCATATAACCGCTACAGTTAATAACGATCCCGATCAACAGCGTAGCCACAGAAGCGTCGATCTTTTGCTTCCCCCTCAGTTAGACACCGTTAGCTCTGTCAGCGCTGTTCTCTGCGAGCCACCAGCTCAACCGTCTCCATGTTGAGAGCTGTGTGGAGGTTGGAGATATGCTCTGAAGGGCTGCACCTAACCATTAGGTTTTTAAATTGTTTAATGTAATTATTTTTTATTACTCGATAAATCTGACAACTAATTATTTGATAACTGAGATCATTTTTTTGAATATCCGACTAATGTATAACAATTTACTCCAAAATAAATATCAAAAACTTTTCTGATTAACATTTAAATCTTTTGTTCAATCTTCTTCTCTTATGTAACAAGATATAGAACCCTATTTCTTAAATGCCTGATCATAAAAACACTGGACCTCAATTTCAAAAGGATTGCTCTGACACATTAAAGATTAATTTAATCACTGTACGTCATTTAGTGGGGAGAGAGAAGTAAACAGTCGGTGCTGTCTTGCTGCCTCTGCCGTTTCAACAGAGCTCTCCGGGTTGCTTTCACTTTCAGTGGTACTGCTGTGAAAAGCCATTTCCAATTTGAGGAGCACACAAAGCACTACATTGTTGGGTCTCTGTCTGAAATACCTCCACACGTTAGAGGATATTACAGAGGAGAGGATATTTTTGGGAGATCTGAAAAAGAAAATGCAAATGTATGCATGTTTCATCCACTATTGTTATGCAAAATAGCAGTTGGTTTAATAGATTTTTTTAATGATACACCAACTTTTTTTCCAATGTTTTTGTCATTTCCACTCATCTTTTTAATGCCCAAATTTAAACTATGCATAAAAGCTGGTGGATGGAAATGCACCTACCGACTGTAAAAAGTTTTTACCCACACTGTTACGACTTGTGTTTAAAGCCTCAGCCCCTCTGTTCTGTATAAAGTGTTTATTTAAATTTATGGAAATATGAACAAACACATGCTGGCATCTAAATTCTAATTTCTGGTATCAATTCATTTACCAAGACAGATTACTGATTTAAACAAATAACTGACAAGACATGACATTAAATGAACATAGTATATTCCCGAGATGTATTTGTACCATCAGCTCATAACTATTTGCGGGACCTTGCCTTTGTTATGGAGCCGTTTATACTGCAGCAGAGCAGAGTCACTCTTCAGCTCTCCATTCCCTTAAAGGTCAACACTGTCTAAATGAGTTTGCTCCAGGGCAATGCCACACATTTATTTGTCAAGTTTACAAAGTCGGACAAAGCAGGAACAGGAGCCCCAGGAGTTCAATTTGAAGCACGATATGCCAGACACTGGGTGGCACAGAGGAAATTGCACCCACCCACCCACCACCGCACAAAGTAAATCTCTGGCTTAGCTAAGTGCCCAATCAAACAACAGTGTTTACTTTTTTTTTGGCGTGGGAAGCACATAATTATTGTCACTGCAGTAGCAACTCCTATAAAAACAATAATGCATGGGGAAATAACTAGGAAGAATGAAATAATACACAGCCAAAAGGAAGTCTCTTAACAAATCAAAAGTAACTGTGACACATTGTTTTTCATTAAAGTATTAGCAAAACAAATACCCCACACAAACACTGGTGTGTCCTCGTCCCACAGCACCCGCTGTAGTTAGGTATGCAGCATCATCTTCTGCTGCTCGAGCTGAAGACACTACACTCCTGCATTATTCAGAATCATTTACCAAATGCAGTATTGATCAGAACAAACTCTGGAAGGGTAGTTGTCATACAGTATCATATCAGTCCTTGGGCAACATGTTACTGGTGCTGGGTCTTGGTCTGTGTTTTATTTTTATAATGACCCTCTCCAAGCTACAAATATTTTTCCTTGAGGCTCCCTGAGTGACTTACAAAAAGAAACAGGCATGATCCACTCTCGACCCAAAATACCACCGTTTTATGATGTTTCCGACCTTTTTAGGAGCTCTTCTTGTTTTGGTTGGGCTGAGGCTGAGACAGTTTCTGCCCTCTCAAAGCGAAACAACCGCTCCGGTGCAGCTCCACTATGCATGTACGTAAAGATACATATTGCCATGACACAGTCCCACCACTGGTTTTTCAACATCATAGTAACGATATAGAAACCAGAATTACCGCCCTGCGGTTTTATGCATCTGCCAACCAGGCAAGTGAACGTCCATGTCTTTAAAATTTTTGTTTTTTGAAATATACCAACAATATTTAGTCAATATTTATTTATAGTCGCAAAGCCAACATGCACTCGGGTATGAGATTAGCTGACTTAATCTGAAACCCAATGAATGATTAACAGGACATTTGGAGGAGCAGGTGTCTTTCACCAAAAGTATTTGCAAAACCATACACAAGCAACAATAAATGAGCATTAAAATAGACAGCATTGTTTGACTAATTTGCCTTGATTTGGCTTGGTATCAATGAAGTGGTCAATTTTGTCATTCTTAGTGTGTGTTCCGCCATGGAAACTGGTACTGGAGGTGGTAAAATATTTCGGCTGTGACTAAGTTTAAGTTGGTGAGGTTAACGAAGATAAAATGTAGTGACCGCGAGTCTGAAAGAATCAGAAAAATTGACTTTTGGGCTTTGTAACTGTCTAGTCTATAGCTTTTACCAGGACCAACAATTGGCTGTTTTTCTGCTCAACTGGTTTAGTAAATGAACTCTACTATGTGCTATACGGATCTGACAGCATATTACATTGCCTCTCTGTGCAGTGATATGTACTACAGGTTTAAGAGTAAAGACCAAAATAGCCTGCTCTTTGGCAGAATCCAATATCTACCCCTACAAAACCATCTGTGTAAAATAAATTTAATATCTACGTAGCTTTGACTTTAACAACTCACAAGAAAACAAGGGATGGTGACAGATTCACGGGGTGAGGTGCTGATGGCCCTCATAACGGGTCGGGAGGGTCTGAGTAATAATAAACGCTGACCCGCACATCACTACGGCCCGAGCCTATTTCCTGGCAATTATTTGGTAGCTGTAGGGAGGTAATTGAGATTTGGGTTTGATCATGCCACTGATACTTTCCTATTTCATCCATCTTTTCGCTCTCTGGGTCTGGCTTCTCTTAAAAACACTGAAATGGCCTTTGTACTATAATGCAGACACCACTCATCTGCGAGCAGCCTCCGGGGATCATGGAGCAACTGGGCTTTAAAGGCAAAGACAGTCAGAGGATAGAGAGGAAGGAAACAACTGCTAACGAAAGATAAAGAGGGATAAAAGAAAAGAACAGGTAGAGGTTTTTTGAGAGACTCTTCTTGGGTCTAACAGTCCTGACACCGAAGGCATGTCTTAGGAAACTTTAAAATTACTCTTGACAACTGTTGACAACCTTAACTCCACCAACTTAAGCTTCAGAATTGTTTTTTCACACCGGGCAAACTTTATAATAAGACTCCACAAAATTAGTTTCACATTTTCCTTGTTTTGAAGAAGCATATAATCAGATTCTGCTTTTATTCATTTTTCACAGAAAATATCCAAGCTGTTGACATGTTCCATTATGAACTTAACATGCAAGGTACTTAGTACAAAGCTTAAAGCTTTTCTTGGCCCATGTATGGTCAATGTGCTTAATTGTAACCTAATGGTTACAGGGATAGTCAGCAATACTGTCTATAACAAAGTCCTGGATATTATTTGTTCTGCAAGTCTCTGTAGTGGTCCCAGTAATATTTGTTCTCCAAGTGTACTGAAGGAAGTGTACTGATGGTAATGCTAGGCTAAAACACAAATAATTGAGGTCTGCATTAATTGAATAAATTCATCAAAATAATTATGCTCTTATCCTAAGAGTTATTGTGTAATAAATGTTACTTTGTTAAACATACCCACAGCCTCAAATGTTGGTCTTGAAGTACCAGGGAACTTTACTTTGCTTCCAATGTCGAAGTTGACGCCCACTTTGGTGAGCTGCAGCGTTTATTTAAGGACAAAGTGAAAAGAACACTACATTTACTACCACTTGACAGCTTTACTGTTAATTTCTTTTCCGCTCCGACCGCCAACACCTGTCTGCTCTGAGTGCATCCACAGTCGTTCTCTCTCACTTTCAACGCCCACACTACACTATTAACTTATGCATCAATTTGTCTCAACACCCTTTAAAAATTGGACTGAAATACGGCATGTTTAAGTCGTATATGCAGGAAACTCTAAACTCGTACAGAAAGCTTGAGTTACCACGTTGCGGTTGTTCGCCTCCACCAACCCGTCATGTTTACACCCACGTCTTACCAAAATGTCATCACTTCATTTTATAATAATAATAATAATAATAATAATAATCAATCCTTTATTAGTCCCACAATGGGGAAATTATTTCTCTGCATTTAACCCATCCCGGAGGAGCAGTGGGCTGCAATGAAGCGCCCGGGGAGCAACTTGGGGTTAGGTGTCTTGCTCAAGGACACCTCGGCATGTTGCCGGTAGAGGGGTTTGAACCACCAACCTTGTGGTTACGGGACAAGCGCTCTACCTCATGTGCCACAGCCGCCCCATCCTATTAGACATTTGTGTGAATTTGTCATAATTAGCATATACATTCTTGAGTTATGGCCTAACACGTGTTTTGTCAGTTCACAGTGACAGACGGACAACCCGAAAACATAATGCCTCCTGCTACAGCTGTCGCCAGCACAGATGGATCTAATCAGGTGTACCAAAAATTGCAATATTTTTCCCCACATGTATTAAGGAAGTTGATCACAGAGTCAACGACATCACCAGCAGATACACTGCTCTGCCTATTCTTTTTAGAGAGAACAGCCAATGGTGACAGTGAAAGACTTTAGTGCTCATAGCGGCTTCTGCTTTACTGCCACCCAGCCAAGAATAAGGTCGGCTGTGATTCTGAGATTTGCTCAACCAGTTGAATAATTTCTTTCTGATATCTTCTGCCTATGTTTGAGTCAGTAATCTCCTGTATTGAGCGGTTTTGGGTCAGATCAGGATGAGACAGTCCTGACACATTTACCAAAAGAAAAAGTGTAGGGGTGAAAAGATCATTGATTCTGGGTTGCATCCCAATTCCCTCTTAAACGATTCAACATCAATGTGCAAGGTCCTTAATTGGAATTCAGAGGACTGAGCGGACCGAGCACTCACTGCCAGCTAAATAGCCAAGTAGTCCCATCTGTCAGGCAGCCCCCTTTTGAGTCATATTTTGCAGAAGCAGGGGAGAGTGTAGGGGGAGAGCAGTGTAATTCATCAGTCGTGACCAGTGTGCTTTGCCTGCAACAAAAAACACACCTCTTTATTTTCCCCTTTTTAAAATAAATTATTCAAAATTAAAATTGAATCTACTTTGAGATTTCCAGACCAACCCTCAGGCACATTTCTCATTGTATTAAAAAGAAAAACGGCCAAGGCTTTATACCAGATCAACCAGACAACATCGGGCTGCATGAAAAAGCTAAATTATCATACTATACAATTGCGGATTGTTTGATAGGACTAGTCCCCGTTGGTTGGTGATCACAAAAAAAGGAAATTCTTGGGGGTACATACCAATGACATATACACAATTTCTTTGAGCTTAATTTAAACAACATATACAAAAATGCTAATGTCTGCTAACACGTGAATGGACTGAGCAGATGTGTGTAGAGGGATGTGTGTGTATGTGAGGAGCAACAGGCTGCAAGGACTTGCACTGCTTCCAACCAAGTGACATTCAGCTGGGATACGACACCTCTCAAACAGCTGCCTCACACACTGCAGACTACAGAACTCCCTAGTCACTTAACACCATGTCAAGTGTGTTGCACTGTAGCTTTCATCAAACATCTAAGTGTTAATGGAAGCTGATATTTATTGTTGGTGACAGTCCCATTTTTGTTGGAGCACATATTAGAATGAAGAAACAGAGAGAGGAGTAAACCGGGCCGCCACACGATGGAGTGTCTTGCCGGTGAGGAGGGGAACTAAATGATAATGACCTTGATTATGATCGCTCACAATGTTTATCACATGGACGGCACCTGGAGAAGTAGAGTAGAGAGGTGCAGATGAGTGGGGAGCCAGAGGACTGCACCTCAAACTGGAGGGAAACATGAGCAACACATGCTGCTCATCATCATCAGTGAAACGTCATGATTACACCAAGACCAACGCCAGAGTGGAAACCAGTGGGCTTTTGCACACAATGTGTCTGTAAGTGATTGATGATAATAATTTAAAAAGGTCGACGAAGCTTCAAACTTTTCGTCAGAGCCCTAATAATTACCCATGTAGCCCTAAGTACAGCAGAAAAATGTCCACTCTCGTTGGCAAAAGGAATGCAAATGATCTCCTTTTTGGCTATCATTTGGTTTAATACCGAACGTAAAGGGAGAGCCAGAAAATGTGAACAAAGTGATTTGCAAGCTGTGCCATAAACAAGTCGAGACTGAAGATAGAAACACCACAAATATCCACTCCCATCTTAAAACTCACTATCCAACAGAGTATGAAAGTCTGCCAACGACTCCAACCACAAAGAGCCCCCGCAAACAAAACTCCCATCATGGCGAGCAATCAGGCATCAATCACAGGACTGTCAACATTGGCGTTGATTGATCTGATTTATTGATTTCAGGATGGACTTACTGCCAATACATTGTGTCCTTTTATGGGTATTACAACATATGCATAACCATTCTGTAGATATTTATGTTTATGTGTCTCTCTGTATGTGTCTAAACAGAGGTGTTTAAAGACGTTTAAATCAGAACCAGACTTGTTAGTCTGATTATGACTTATTGTCTCCTCTGCTGTGTCACTTGGGCCGCCTCGGCTCCATCGACATCCACCTCATAGCCAGGTCTAAGACTATGAAGTGCTGTTGGCAGGTTTCGCCTGTCAGAACAGATAACTGCAGTTACAGTACTCACCCACTCTCCGTGAAATCTCTCAAGCAACTACAGGACCTGCTTGACTCCATAGATAATTGGTTTACGGAGGTGGTATTGGGTGTAAAGAATGTTTTTTATTTTAATGGCAAAAGATTTTTCTCCTGCACTGAGAGGTGAGGAGAACTAGATCTGAACGAATACGAGATGGTGTTCTGCCTCTGCATTATTAACATGAAAAAAAAAAACATGGCTGTGCATTTTACATTAAGGCTATAATGGTTACAGCAACAGTATTCCATCAGGTATTTAAAGAGACTGAGCTATGGTAGAGACACAGGAATAGGAAATTGTCTTCAGCTCCAGCTAATTCCCGGGCCAAGTTATGAGTCGCATTACCGTAAGGATGCTATTCATTAGTGTAATATTCAGAGTTTGAAGCTGCTAACTCAAAAGCAGTTGCATTCACTCACTATTCAATGCTCGGTCGTGCTGGCAGACACAAACACAATACAGCTCTACAGCTTTCATGCATCTCTGTCGGCTAATGCCCCTATAGAGCAAATGACCAGTGGAGTAGACGCTCACATTTATTCAATTCTTTCTGAGCTCTGGTAGGGACTGACAGGTGCACAGCATCTATAAAATGATGACAAACACAGATACCACAGGGAACCGAGTTAGCAAGGCCCCCCCCGGGCAATATTGACTTACTTTTTATAGATCATGCTCATTGTCTTAAAGTCTCTCTTTCTCTCTCTCCATCACTCAGAGGCTTCTCAGGCAAAAAGTGTTTACTTTGATGATAGCAGTGTTTCTCTCTCTTGACATCTGCTGACTGGCACTGGCAGGGTTCCAGCGGCGCTCTGCTCTATCTTTGATAGACTGTAGAAATTGTTTTAATTGCAGGGCTGTGACATACTTGGAAATGAATAACTGCTAGCTGTTTACTTAGCATAATCAATCCACTGGCTGGAGAGAAGTGTGTTCAACTAGGCTACAAGTTAATTGTGGGGACCGGTTGTTTATGGCACAGCTTTTAAATTGTGTTGCTTCTTGTTGAGCAAGAATGAGACTTTATGCATGGACATGGGCATAAACTTTAGTTCAGCACAATAGATTATACAGTGTACTTGTCTAAAGACGGACCCAGCGGTTGAGTCATGCACTGCACTTTAAAGGGCAACCACCTAATAACAGTTGAACTGAAAAGTATGTCAGAAGGCAAGCGGAACATGAGGATTTAACATTTACGGCGATGAATATAAGTGAAATTGCTTTACATTTTCTTGTTAATTGTCTCACTGGACGAAATGTCATTAATCATCATCATAAGTATTTAGTAGAAACTCAGCTGAGTCCTCTCCTGGTTGGAGGACAGAGATGCTCCATAGTCCTTTCCATAGTATTTGTCAGTGAAAAACAGCTTCAACTCCTCCAGACCCAAGCTAAGTTATCCTGTAGCTGGATGATTAGAGTGAAGGGGGTTAGTCCCGGGGTTAGAAAAAACTAACTCTGGGATGACCTTTAAGGTAAAAAAAATATATATTTTCAGTATTTCTTTTAACTGATAACGATCAGTCAATGGTTAATTATTAACATCCTTTGTAAGCAACATAAATTCAGCATGAATGCATAGCCTCTTTTACCTGACTCATCAATAAAGGACACCATGGGCAATTTCAAATTAATTCCTGTGAAATGAATATAATCAACAAAAGAGAAAAAATGGCTTTGTAGGTTGAAAGCACAGCAACAGTTTAGTGGAAGATACTACATTTACATTATTAGTCATCGGGGAAACCTGGTGGTGAATAGCAACAGCAAAGGCTTAATAAATGAATGGGCAACACCTTTTTAAATGCTGTTTTATAATCTCTTTTGAGCTTTTATCAAGGAGAAGGTTATCTTGGGCTGGGCTTAGATAACTTGTCTTTTAAATCCTCACGCATTTAAATTGGATCCCATAATACCCCCGGAGGAACTTCTCAGATTTTATTCTCTCGACTTGCACTCAAGCCGTTAAAGACACTTTATCTTAACTCTCACGCACAGAGACACACATTCACACACTCTCTTGCTTTCTATGTAAAAAAACTCCGTAACCATCTACCTATTATCCATATGGCTATGAAATATGTGTGCGGAGACACGCTATGATGGATGGGTCTGCCTTCACAGTACACTACCCTTTATGTCAGCTGTCCATCACACACCAGCTTGTTGTCTGTCTTTGTGGTCAACAACTCAGAAGTCCATTTTCCTTTCGTTAACCTCATTGATTTGTGTCCTTTTGACCAATGCTACCACTCAAAGACCATCCAGAACTGGCTACGAGCAGGACAATTCCCCCACTCACTCTCCTCCACGACTCCAGTCTACATTTTTGGTCATCCCACTCTGTCCACTCTAAATGCATTCACACGCCTGTTTCCCATCATTCTAACAACACAGGGCACCTATCTGGTCCTTATCCTGCACTCCTCAAACTTCAGCCTCAACTGTAGTGGCAGTCAATATTTCATATCTCGTGGTTAATATTTAGTAGACACCGAGTCTGGCCCTGTCCCGGACAAAGGCTCCATGACAGACATGCTCCACAGTCATGAACCTTGTTGTATGGCGCCAAAGAGAATAGGAAGTAAAATAGTGAGCCCCATAAATTCTGCATGAATCCAGCCTCTCATACCTGACTCACCATCACCAAAGGCCTGACACGAGGGCCAGTTTGGGAAGTGTTTTTTTTATGCTGACAACTTCAGCCAACCCACCTTCTGGTAAAATCCTGATAAACATTTCCTTAGAGATCACACACACACACACACACACACACACACACACACACACACACACACACACACACACACACACACACACACACACACACACACACACACACACACACACACACACACACACACACACACACACACACACACACACACACACACACACACACACACACAAGAGGTTAGCGGCTACAAACCACTCACATACAAGCGGAAGGTCTCCTATCATGACAGTGGCTTTCCTTCCATAAAACATGGAATAAAGAAAAGGAGGTACATGTGGAGGTGTTCGCACCAGGCTAAGAAGGCGGCCTTCAGACCCCGCCTTCCATTGGCCATTTCGATATCCCTCCTCACAAAGAGTTCCCAATTTCCTCAGTAACAGGCCACAGGCTGTTAGAATAGGTACAGCGACATTATCAACTGTCACCGGAGCCCCTCAGGGCTGTGTCCTCAGCTCCCTCCTTCACAGGCCCTTCACCTATTACCACATACTTCAAATACTTCGATGAAACTGCCATACTTTGATGACCCAGTGAAAACAGCTCTGTAACACCCCTTAAAACTCCACTTCTCGATTCTCACAATGGTGCACTCACAACTACCTGCAGACAACCTGGACAAGACAACAGAGCTGGTCATTAGCGCATCAAAACGCATCCCACGCTGGACTGTACCCCAAGGCAAGACAGTTGAGCCGCTGAGCAGCTTCAAATATTTCAGGCACATTATGGACAATTAAAGATAAAGTTTTGATCTACACATCACTGACATCTATAAACCATCCCAACAAAAAAGGCTTCATGGTCCCTGTAAACTCAGAGCTTTGCCTGTTCCCCCCCACACATCCTGTTGTTGCTTTATAAAACCATAATCCAACCCATCCTGCTATACTGATCCCCCTGCTTCTACACCATCTCCAACAAACACAAACTTTCCAGCATCACAAACGCACTGCCTCCAAAATCATCTGCCTTCCCACACCCAGACACATCAGATATGAACCTCGGAGGCCGTCACATGTCTAGTCACAATATCAAATGACACTGATCACCATCTGAACCATCACTACACAATATTACCATCTCGTCAGAGATACAATGTCATTAAATGGAAAAGATCACGCTCCAGCAGGAGGTTTTTTCTTATGCAAAAGCTGAATTTATCAATCAAAAGGCGCGGCTTCAGCCAAGTAACATAACAGGAATACAAGCAATAATTGAGCAAATCAGAGTATATATTGATTTTCTGTACTGTTTATATCTGATCTGTATGTTATGTGTATATATGGATGCTGCTTTGTGACTTTCTTTGTGTGTACTGGCTGTGGAAACAAATATCCCTCTGGGACAAATAAATCTAATCTAATCTTTTACTACAGTGAAACATGACCGAAAAGAACGTGTCATTATAAGCATCACAGAATCCAATACTATCAAATTTAGACAGGGGTGTAGTCATCCACTCAGGAGGGCTGATTTGTATACCAGCTGCATAGTACTGATACTGCATATTAAGGCTCATGCTGGTAGTTATCATTCTGCATTCTGTCTGACAGCAGGCAGCGTGGTGCTCAGCAGAGCTGGCAGTGTTCGGGGGGGAATTGGCTCTGACGAGGTTCTAACTTGCGGGGACTATTTTCTGGCTGCTGGCAACAAGCGGCCCTGAGGGCTTTATCAGCCAGGAACACTCGCAGGGAGTCAGTCCCAATGACCGGACCATTGAAACCATTACCGCACAATGACAGTCAAATCGATCTAGACAACAATACCAAAGTAGAAATCTGTAACTTGCCGTGACAAGACATTGCACAGCTGTTTTGATGGGTGGTGGTGAGGCCTGTGGGTTATTCAGCCATTTAAACATTGCATTACATTACAGTCATTTAGCAGACGCTTTTATCCAAAGCGACTTACAATCAGTAGTATATTACATATCATTCACCCATTTACACACTGATGACAGGCTACCATGCAAGGTGCCGCCATCAGACTCTAACTAACATTCATGCAACATCCAGTCCACACCGATGGCAAGCCTTCGGGAGCAACTTGGGGTTAAGTGTCTTGCCCAAGGACACATCGACTGCCGAAGCCGGGTATCGAACATCTGATTGGAGAACTACCTTGCTCTCCACTACGCCACAGCCGCCCCTAAACATGTGAAATTGAACAGTTGAGTGGTGCTCATGCTTTATTTTGATGGGTAAAACTATATTCAACTGTGCTGACTGTGTTTAGCAGCATTTCTCACTGTCAAAACACATAAGATATGACCTGACAAGCCAGACAAGCTAATGCAGCAGAGCGTCACATTAACTCAGGTTGTGTTATTTTTACAGTTCTCCACCACACAACTTGGCATAAACAAATAAGTCTTGAATAAACATTAGTAAGTAGCATTATTAAGTTTTTTCCATGCAAACACTTTACCTGGGCGAGGCACCCATATATGTTAGATTCCATCCAAGAATATTTGGCAACCCGTTTTAGCATTCTTTATTTTATTTATTTATTTATTTATTTTAAAATCGGTCCAAAAACAATGACGCCATCTGAGTTGACTTAAGCAGTGCACTAGTGTCCGCAGTACGTTGCCTAGGAGCTGATCAGAGAACTTCAAGGTTCATTATAGATCGTAACCCATTGTTTTATTTATGATTTTATCCACCTGGTGGCAACCCATCTCCTTTTAATCAATGTTTGTATTTTCACCAAGGTATATAGGTCCCACTAGCGACCAAGCAAAGGGCCACCTGCACTACCTACTGTGCACTCAAATCACGAGCTGGCTTCAACTTCTCTGCCAGACAATCCTGCGTTGGTTTTTGCCATGAGCGCTCTGCGTCAACAGAGCAGATCCATTCAAATAAATTAGTTTTCTGACTTTTATTTATTTTTTGTTTTTGCCCCCATTTGCCTGTGCACAGCTCATCATATAATCTTATTATTCGTTGAGGAAACACTTGGGGTCCAATGATCTCCCTGTTTAATGGAAAGACAACAGAATCATTGTCATGAAAAAAAAAATTGGATTGTGATGAATCGAAATCCAGATTCCAATGAATTGCGCAGACCTTCTTAGAATCGGCCCTGATAAGAAACGCTATAGATCTCACTGATGCACTCAAACGGCACACAGACAAACATGTTTTGACAGTACCCGATTATTCAACTCACATGGAAAGTTTAATAATTCATCACACTTTACAGCCACACTCATTAAAAGACCTCTTTTACATTTCATAAACGGCTATTCAGTGTTGCAAAATACATTCTATCAGAGAGTCACGAATCACAAAACGCAGTCACAGAATAAAAACAGAGTGGGTGGATTCTGTCACTTAACCCAATCCCTGCGCCCTCCTCTCCTGCTAGACCCCCCTCCTGCACTTTTTTCTCCCTAAATGGAATTTCCCATGTATTTGTGTCTCCGAAAGCTTGACCCCAGTTCACCGTTTTATATTAGTCCATTAAATGCATTAAAGGGCAAATGCGTGCAATTTATTCTTGTTGGCAAACATGAGCTGTCAGAGCGGCCGATGAGACTGTATGGGGGGAGTGGATTTTACATGCAACCCCTCTGTTTAAACAAGCTGCTGGGTCTGTGAACTTCCATCCCATTTGCTCAGAGACCCTATCTGACCCTCCCTACTCTGACGAACGAGGGGGGAAAAAAATCTAAGCTAATGAAAAAAACTGTCGTTTATCTCTATAAACAAAGCATTCTGTTTCACAACAATGCACAGTGAAGTGCTCTGCCGTGGACAATGAGATGGGTTTGGTTGCAGGTTGAGGATTCATTTCGTTTTGATTGATTATATTAAAAGCCCTCTTCAGATCTGAACATGGTGTTCTTGTTCTTGGGAGTGGAATAACGCAGCTCTCTAAACAGTCCTACTCCGGTTTCACCCAGATAATTAGGTTGACAGGTTTGAGTCCTCGTGTTGGTTTATTTCATCCGCTTCAAACTTTTACTCTGGACCCCAGGAAGGGTGGCTGATGTATCTGCATCAACTAATGGGGATCCTGATAAAAACAAATACTAACTTGATTTTTGTCAAACAATGGTTTGTCTGTTTCATGACTTAAGAGCTCTAATGTTTAGTATGTGTGTGTGTCTTGTAGCATTTATCTTTCTAATTTTGATCTTTCATTCGTCCTCAATACAGGTCTGAAAAAAAAGTTAAATCACAACAATCACACTAATCCAGCAACACACTGATTAATGCAAAGTAGTTGCATATTTAAATCAAAATTATTTTTCAAAAACTGCATGAAGTTGTTTACAAGTGTGATACAAGCACAGCTAAAACCAAGTGAGAAAAGTCTCTACGTGAGGAATGCTCTGGGCTGTTTACCAAGGGAAACTTGCCACATCACGCTTAATGCCCTGAAATAAGCGGAGGCTGCCAGAAACTATTTTGGCCGTGTCAGCTTATGGCTTTTATTAAGCTGTCTCTTTGTTGTTTGGCTGCGACATCTGAGTGAATTCTACCGGGCGCGCACTATTTTAAGACCTCCTGCTGTAAGCCTGCCATGTTATTGACTGGGCACCTCTGTAGCCTAAAGCATTCTGACAGTTGTCAACACTGGCGTGCCGAAATTTTAATATGCAACAAAATCAATACGTCATTCACTTCACAGCCCATTACAGGGACACCCATCAAGGCAGGTGTTGCCCTGTATTGCAGAAAATTAACAACGTCACACAAGGGGCTGAATGAAAAATCTTTGTCTTTTTTTATTCAAATTGTGTGATCACAAAAAGGTTATTTCATGCTCAAGATAAGTTTGTTCTTTAATTTAAACTATTTTTTATTGTCTGGCCTGCTGCCTCTCGTCTTTATCTGTTATCGGTTGTTCATCTGACTGCTGATTACTACAGCAGATACTGTGATGCATCTGGATGCAGGGCGCCACAGATCTTTACCCCTTACATAATAGAATAATGATGTCCATTAGGACCTTTTATGTCTTGTTGTTGTTTAACTTAATGTAGTTATGTGATGCTTAATTTATTTTATCGTTTACTTACCCATTTACTTTCATACTAGCCTTTGTTTAGACTGCCAACATAGTTTGGACCAATTACTAAACAAGAATGTTTGACCCAGAGTCAGCGATGTCCTCCAGTTTGACCACTATCAGACTAATCATATTATAAGCTGTGCTCAGGACCAGCCATGAGAGTCAGTTGGGTATGAGGATACTTTGTGATTGTTTGTTTATGTTCTACTCAAACATTAAAATCTCTAGTATACATCAACAAGTGGTCAAAGCATGTAGCAGATACTGTAGGTGTCTTTAGGACACCTGGCAGTATCCATCATCTGGAAAATTGTGTTATTTCACGCTGATGATGACTTGATGCTGAAGAACAGTTTTTTTAATCTGCCATGAAATAAACAACTAATTGACACTTGTTCATACTTCAAGAGTCTTTATTGTTGGCCACAGTATTTCTTTGTGGCTTGACGTGACACTTTTGCTTCGAGTTTGATTGCATATGTAACATATTGTTTTATAGGCCAATAATATCTGAATATATATCTACCCATATACTCTGATCACTGTTTCTTAGGTTTGTCCTTGTTATTCTTTTAACAGGGCACGTCTGGGGAGCTTTACAATTCAGAAATATATAATATAATTTAAGAAAATCAGGGTTTATGTCAGTGTATTGCAAGCCCGGTGAATATATTTATGCATTTTAAAGTAAAAATGATTTATTTGACCGTTGCGAGTCTCAACCATGGAAAACTGGAGAATATATGTACGTCCAAATGAGCATCCATGAAATCATGACACAAATATGTTGTCAATAACTCGTTGGTTTTAATGATCTTAATTTCTGCCTGTCACACATCATCAAAGCCTCTAAATGAAAGGCTCATTCTGCGGACGAGACTGTCCAGGAACGCTAACATGCGGGAGGATTTGGCCGGCAGAAGAAAAAAGTAATCTGCTGAATAATGAAAGCTCAGATTATGATGACTAGGGTGTAATAACTTCTTCTCAACTCTCAGTGACCTTGTATGCAACTGCCAAAAATGTGGAGAGGCACCCCAAGTGGAGGAGTTTTCACTACAAACAACACCTATAAAGGGAGACAAATCTGTGAAAGTACAGCTCCTAATGCTGGAACGGACTACAAAATGAACAGTCAAGGGCAAGCAAAGATAAAAACAGAAAAATTGTTGACACGGAATGTTTCATCTGGATGACAGAGGTTTGGTTTAAACCACAGCCTGAAATTTTTCATTTCTGGCAGGCCTGCCTCAGTGATGACTGAGGCGGTTCCAAAAGCAGACAACCGAGAAACTGCTCTGTCACCTTGTAACCTCAGTAGTTATGTAAAAAGAGCTTATTGATAATGGCAGGTAAGATAATTAAATATGTCTGAGCTGAGCTGAGCTCAGACATCCGGAGAGAACTGCTGCTCCATCGCATTCGAAAGGGGCCAGCTGAGGTTGTTTGGGCATCTGATCAGGAGGTCTCCTGGATTGGAGGTTTTCCAGGCATGTCTAACTGATGAGAGGTCCCTTGGGACAACAAGAACGCGCTGCCAAGATTATTTATCTCATCTGGCAGTGGAGTGCTTCGTTGTTCCCCAGGAAAAGATGGAAAACATTGCTAGGGAGAGGTAGACCCGGCCCCAGATAAGCGGTAGAGAATGGATGGATACAATATATCTGAATAAATTAACAAAGACCTCTGGAATGAAGTGACCTGCTGAAATCACAGACTGTATTTGGGGTTACTTTACTTAGGGCCTTTGTCGGGCAGAAACAGTAGACAGATGACAGGAAATGAGGGGGAGCGACAGATTGGAATGATATGCAGCGAAATGCCACGAACCGCACTTGATCCCAAGACGTTGCGGTTCAGGGGGCACCTATTTGAGGATTCTTGGCAAATGTCAGGTGAGCTGCGTGACATTCTTTCAAATCAACCTATAACTGGCTTATACGAAACCGTTCACATTTCCTGTCATTAACAATCAATCATGGGTTGGTCTTTTTGTGAGAAAATTTCCTTGCAAGAGTCGGCTAATTAATATGACCGACCGGCATCGGTTACTACGCCAACCACTAAAAGCCCTAGTAGAAAACTGAGACTGAAACTTCATAGATAAAGGACTTTCTAACTGTCTGTTCCATTCCGTCAACAATATAAGACAGCGGAGTGCCACACCTGAATGAATCAAAATACCTTTAGTTGCAGTCACTTCCAAATTTTAGTTTCAAGAGGTAAATCAATACTCATTACAACCAGAAGCTCCCTCAGCTCAGATGCGTGTCCATTTTGGACCTGCAGTTTGAGCTCCGTCCAGAGGTGGAGAACTCCGCTCCTCACAGCAGCCACGCTGCTGTAGACCCACGCTGTGCTGTTGAAGCTGCTTGAGGAAAGGTAGGCAAAGTAGAACCAGAACCAGGACTGCACAGGGGAAGACCCTGCTGCAGTAAAAATGAGATGTCCACTAAAGGGACTCTTGTCATCTGAAACACTACCGCTTTTGTCCACAGGGACCGCCAAAATCAACACAAAAAGAAAGTTCCTCTCAGAAGCTTTCAATCACTGCAATATTAATCAATCCTTTATTAGTCCCACAATGGGGAAATTATTTCTCTGCATTTGACCCATCCCGGAGGAGCAGTGGGCTGCAATGAAGCGCCCGGGGAGCAACTTGGGGTTAGATGTCTTGCTCAAGGACACCTCGGCATGTTGACTGTAGAGGTGTTCGAACCACCAACCTTGTGGTTACGGGACAAGCGCTCTACCTCATGTGCCACAGCCGCCATATATTTGCCATATTATTGCCATGGTCAGAAACATTGGAGAAACTAGCAAGAGAATGCTACATTTTGAAGGCATCCAACCAAAAAAAACTGCCCAACTTTTTTTGGGCTGTTTTAAATTTTTCAAAGCCCCTCACCCAAAGTTATTGTTATAAAACTTTTTTTATTTTATTTTTTTAATTCTACATACATAAATCAAATATGACCGTTGCATTAACCAATTCTAAGTATTTAGGATCAGTTGAGTT
This sequence comes from Anoplopoma fimbria, assembly GCF_027596085.1. Classification (NCBI taxonomy): domain Eukaryota; kingdom Metazoa; phylum Chordata; class Actinopteri; order Perciformes; family Anoplopomatidae; genus Anoplopoma; species Anoplopoma fimbria. Next base: position 9,730,685 of record NC_072461.1, on the reverse strand, counting down.
CTGCTCGCTCTTGCGGAGCAACCCGGGGCACAGTGTCTTGCTCAGGGACACCTCAACACGCAACAAGAGGAGCCGAGGATAAAACCGCCAACCTTGTGATTAGATGATGACCCGCTATTCCCCCTGAGCCACAGTCAACCCCTTAAAAATATGCCCCTTTTTTTTTTTTTTTTATCATCATTGGATATCATGTGAAACACTAGGAGGGAGGGAGAATTGGTGTGTGTGTGTTGAATGTGTGTGTGTGTGTGTGTGTGTGTGTGTGTGTGTGTGTGTGTGTGTGTGTGTGTGTGTGTGTGTGTGTGTGTGTGTAAGAAATAGAGCAAACGCGAGGTTTGGGACAATTCTGCTCCGAATGTCGTCTACCTGCGTCGCCTCCCTACGTGTTCTCGCTGCAGCCATTGGATGACATTGAAATGAACAATTTATTCCTTAAATTAAAAAAAATATATAACAATAATAATAATATTAATAATACACACCTTTCTGCAGCACCACAGACCCAAAATTCGGATGAGGACATTGGAGACGAGTAATCAGTAGGCGATACCTTGTTGAAAAAGGCCAAGACCTTCTCTTTCAGACAGGAATGGCTCATGCATTTTATGTAGCTGAGGTATTGCAGTGTATTTAGTTTGCACTGCTCTCACTGTGGTGGAATTTTTATTTTTTGTGCGGTCACTCCGTGCGCTTCTGGAATCCTTTTCAGGCAACCAATCATATGTTAGATGGGGCGGGACTCATCACCTTGGTAAGCAAGAAAACAAGACAAGCTTCTTCTGGCTGCTAGTCAAACATTCAAAGGCTGTAGTTTGCCAACTTTTCCTTACAAAAGAAAAAGCACATTGTTATTTCTGTAAATTTTCTATTTATTACCAAAGCATACATCAGTAATGCAGACAAATAAGATAGGGAAAAATATGTTAAGTTATGTTAATGTACAGTGGGTACGGAAAGTATTCAGACCCCTTTAAATTTTTCACCCTTTGTTTCATTGCAGCCATTTGCTAAAATCGAAAAAGTTCATTTTTTTTTTCGCATTAATGTACACTCAGCAACCCATCTTGACAGAAAAAAACAGAAATGTAGAAATGTTTGCAAATTTATTAAAAAAGAAAAACTGAAATATCACATGGTCATAAGTATTCAGACCCTTTGCTCAGTATTGAGTAGAAGCACCCTTTTGAGCTAGTACAGCCATGAGTCTTCTTGGGAATGGTGCAACAAGTTTCTCACACCTGGATTTGGGGATCCTCTGCCATTCTTCCTTGCAGATCCTCTCCAGTTCTGTCAGGTTGGATGGTGAACGTTGGTGGACAGCCATTTTCAGGTCTCTCCAGAGATGCTCAATTGGGTTTAGGTCAGGGCTCTGGCTGGGCCAGTCAAGAATGGTCACAGACTTGTTCCGAAGCCACTCCTTTGTTATTTTAGCTGTGTGCTTCGGGTCATTGTCTTGTTGGAAGGTGAACCTTCGGCCCAGTCTGAGGTCCTGAGCACTCTGGAGGAGGTTTTCTTCCAGGATATCTGTACTTGAAATTCATCTTTCCTTCAATTGCAACCAGTCGTCCTGTCCCTGCAGCTGAAAAACACCCCCATAGCATGATGCTGCCACCACCATGTTTCACTGTTGGGATTGTATTGGGCAGGTGATGAGCAGTGCCTGGTTTTCTACCGCTTTAACGCCAAAAAGTTCAATCTTGGTCTCATCAGACCAGAGAATCTTATTTCTCATAGTTTGGGAGTCCTCCATGTGTTTTTTGGCAAACTCTATGCAGGTTTCATATGTCTTGCACTGATCAGAGGCTTCCGTCGGGCCACTCTGCCATAAAGCCCAGACTGGTGGAGGGCTGCAGTGATAGTTGACTTTGTGGAACTTTCTCCCATCTCCCTACTGCATCTCTGGAGCTCAGCCACAGTGATCTTTGGGTTCTTCTTTACCTCTCTCAAAGGCTCTTCTCCCACGATTGCTCAGTTTGGCTGGACGGCCAGGTCTAGGAAGAGTTCTGGTCATCCCATACTTCTTCCATTTAAGGATTATGCCACTGTGCTCTTAGGAACCTTGAGTGCTGCAGAAATTCTTTTGTAACCTTGGCCAGATCTGTGCCTTGCCACAATTCTGTCTCTGAGCTCCTTGGGCAGTTCCTTCGACCTCATGATTCTCATTTGTTCTGACATGCACTGTGAGCTGTAAGGTCTTATATAGACAGGTGTGTGCCTTTCCTAATCAAGTCCAATCAGTTTAATTAAACACAGCTGGACTCCAATGAAGGAGTAGAACCATCTCAAGGAGGATCAGACGAAATGGACAGCATGTGAGTTAAATATGAGTGTCACAGCAAAGGGTCTGAATACTTATGACCATGTGATATTTCAGTTTTTCTTTTTTAATAAATTTGCAAAAAGTTCTACATTTCTGTTTTTTTCTGTCAAGATGGGTTGCTGAATGTGGAAAAAGTAAGACTTGAGACATGTAATGCATATGAAAGTCAGTTCCATAAAAAAAATGTAAACTGAGTTTTGAGAGGGTGACATTTAAAGATCGATAAACAACTATAAAATTATCCCTGTCAAGACCATTGGAGTGAACTAAGGATGTCTGAATCAAGTCTTTTAATCTAATCCCCAACAGAATTCTTCAATTATCTGCCGATAGAGTGCAAACCGATACTAACATTTACCTAAATGTTGATTAAATATGTATCTGAAACAATAAAATAACAGCTGTATCCTAATGAATGTTACACACATTAAATTTTACAGGCTAATTGATCCGAACACTGAAGGTTTATTAAGTGTAGAAGCTTAAATTGTTGTTTTAATAGGAATAAAAGTTTAACTGGAGAATGGGACTCAATCAGCTAAAGAGAGGACAATCTGTTGGAGTTGTTTGAACTACAGAAACACTCTGATCCACTCGTGGTACTAGAGTGGTGCTACAGAGTGGAGGTTCTGCCCTCACAATCTTTGGCAGAGTACAGACATGGACAGCGTAACGTGAACAACGTACTGCTGAGCAGGGTTATGATGTAGGGCTGGATTCTGTCACGTTATTACAAATGTCAATGTCAAATATCTCACTTTTGGAACAGGCGAGAGATTTGAGGAGTGTGTCATTTCAAGTGACATTTTTAATACTCTAACAGACGTTTACTTTATATATTGAAGACTAACGCAGCTATCGGAGGGGAAAAAAAGGGGGAAAGGGCAAAGAAGAGGAGGAGCGCTACTAATGCCAGAGAGTCCAGATGGGAAACAAGGCAATTAGCTGCAGAGGGGAGGCCAGGCATGAGCTCCCAGCTTAAACAGAAGCACTCTCTTTTGTGTGCGCGTTGTGTGTGTGTGTGTGTGTGTGTGTGTGTGTGTGTGTGTGTGTGTGTGTGTGTGTGTGTGTGTGTGTGTGTGTGTGTGTGTGTGTGTGTGTGTGTGTGTGTGTGCGCGAGTAGCACTCCCACCCTGCCCAGGATTCACAGAGCACAGCAACGGACGGGATCCAACAGAGAACAAGGGAAAGTCACACACATCAAACAAACTGTCAAGCTTTAGACAGGAGTCGGAGGGGAGCATTTCACCGTGCAATTAATCAGGACAGGAGGGGAAATGGTAATAGCCTGCTGTCAAGGCGTCCATTTAAACCCATCAGGTCCTTTTTATTTCAAGCTGGATGGTCGAGTTAATTTATGTAATGCTAATCCAAAATGTGCCTTTATGTATCTCTGCACTGCTGTTGTGGGATGGCCTTTAGGGTACTTGCTACACAGTATGTAAAAATACCTAATTTGATATTATCAAAACAAATTAGTAATATTTGTACCTTTAGGAAATGGACACAACGGACTTTGAGACTTATGATGTTTTTCTTTATAAACATTGTGTGTGAAAGGTATTAAAACAACTCTTATTCACATTTCACAGCTTCGTGGCCACGCTTGTATGAATTTATTTATTCATTTCACATGCATTTAATCCATAATCAGCTTTTTTTCTTTTAGTAATATCTGTAAACTTTATGATGCCAATTGTTTTACATCTGTGAACACTGTGGGTGAGAAGGCAACCACTCTGGCCTGCTCTAAAGACAGACACAGAGAGAGAGAGAGAGAGAGAGAGACAGAGACAGAGACAGAGAGAGAGAGAGAGAGAGAGAGAGAGAGAGAGAGAGAGAGACAGACAGACGGCTGGTCGTTCAGACTTGTTTTCTCTAACCAATGTAGCATTAAAGCACAGCGGAATTAACAAACCAGCCAACTAGCCAGATGTCCGCTAGTTAGCTGGTTTGCTAATTCGCCTGTTGTCACTCATCTGGTGTTATTAGTGTGCTTTCCTACGCTGTGATGAGAGTGTGTGGGTGAAGCATTAAGTTGTTTGATTTTACTCCTTCACTCTGGCTTTCTACAGTCCATAATGTTAGCCTACCACTCTACAGCTCGTTTTAGTTATTACCTCACCTCAGTGCAACTTGCCATAAGTGGGTTTAGTTTATATGGAGACTGGTTGGCTACAGCAGTCGCAATGGAAACAGTGCGTATAAAAATGGCCACCGCTCCAACCAGCCTGCTACATTTATTTCAATTGGAACGGCAATTCAACTCCTATTCTATTTCTATGGTGCATGCGCACTCTTGAATAGTGTATTCACTTGCAATTCTTCATTGACAACTTCATCAGCGATACATGTTATGGTTTACTCACAGTTGTACATTTTTAGGTTACCTTCTGTACCAAAACTGTCCAAAAGGTACTTTTTTTATTGTCCCTTATTTGTTTCAGCAGTCCCTAGGACTGCGGAAAACCATTAAGTTAGAGCTCTGCAGTTATTCTCCCATTAATGCAAAATACTGACGGGAGAAAACTATGGTAAATCTGCTGACTCCCCTGCCTCTGCTCATCTTGTGGTTATGGAAACTGCTCCATTTGCCATTACAGAGGTCTATAATGTAAAAGTATACAGGGATTTCAGCTGACCTGCGACAAAGCGGGATTTCAAAATATGAGGAGGGACAGGAAAGGGAGAAAAAGAGGATACAAACGAGCAAAACTCCATTTGGTGAGTCAGGGAAAATAGTCTGGGGCTAAGCACTTTGGAGTAATGTGACAATGAGAGAAGAACTTTAGGAGGAGGAGGAGCACCATGATCCCTTCTCTATCAGCCAATGTGTGACCTCTGTAGCATCTGACTATTACATTACATTACAGTCATTTAGCAGACGCTTTTATCCAAAGCAACTTACAATAAGTGATTTCAACATAGGTATTCAAGAGAACTACTAGTCACCAGAAGTCATAAGTGCTTCTCCTTTCTTAAACAAGCATCTAAAAGCATAAACCAGAGCAAAAGTATAGTGCAGAAGCAAATTACTACGAAAACAATAAGTGCAACGAACTGATACGAATACAATAAGTGAACGAACTACGAATACAATAAGTGCAACAAACTAATACAAATGCAATAAGTGCTACGAGGAAGGCTCAGGGTAGTACTTCTTGAAGAGGTGAGTTTTCAGCCTGCACCGAGAGATGGGCAGCGACTCTGCTGTCCTGACATCAGTGGGGAGTTCATTCCACCACTGAGGGGCCAGGACAGAAAAAAGCTGTGACCAGGACGATCGGCCATCGGACTATGAACTCTGATTAGGACTGTCTTGCTACACCTCCTTTACCATTTATGTTCCTCCTCTAAAAACGGTTCACTGACAAGGATTAAAAAGGAAATTCCAGTATTTTTCCAGCTGAGTCATATTCTCATAACAGTGGCTATTCTGACTATGGGGCACAACAGCTATGCCCTTCCCTCTTCCATTGTAGAAATCCCTGAAACCTAAAGCAGTTACAAAAAAATAAAAAGAATGAAATGTTGAGTGCTCAGTTGTCACAATGAAACATGATTAGGATGATACAATACTTTTAAATTGTTATTAAATGTCAGTTTGAAAAACATGAATTTTCCAATGAAAGAGAGGCTCGGCTTTCTTTATATTTAGTGAAACCCTATTATGGCAATCCAAGACAGCCGACAGGCAACATGAGAAGTTAAACGGTGGAGGACCTGGGGAAATTAAAGCTCAGTCTCCGTGTTAACTGGGTTCTGCCTGAGCAAGTTGAGAAGGCACCACGTTCGAGGAGAGACAGTCAGCGAAACAGGCCAGAAATTGCTTCTCTTTCTGTAGAGGGCGTTTTGTATGGATCAAAACATGCATCTCTTTTTATGATCCGGGCCCCCATGTTTTTAGAATTTCAAGGATTGTGTTTGTGTGCAGGATGTCTCAATGATGTGGTTGACATTTTGATTTTTTTTTCGCCACAGGGAAAAAAGATGAGTACAGGATAAAGGTGATGGAAGACAAGAGGTGAAGAAGACAGAGGGGGATAAAGAGTAAAACAGGAAAATACAGACTCCTGCGGCGTCAGAGAGATGAATAGAGGGATGAAGGTTTTCATCTGCCCAGTAGGGGAAGAGCTGGTGAGATCAGCAAGGTTCCCTGTCGATTCAAAAAATGTAAGGGGTCCTTTCCATCAGTCTGGGTCTTTCAACTCCAGAGCTACACAAAGAGACGAGTCATCGAGCTAGGGGTGGAGGGTATTCTGCTATCAATACAGTCACCGGTGTCACCTGCAGCCAACTCATGGATTTTGCAATAGCGTCTTTACAGTTTACACATGGTTAAGCACACACACACACACACACACACACACATTTTTAGCATGTGGACGAGGGAGATACGAGACACGATGAACTTCTCCGATGCCGTTTATACCGTCTCTGGTTTAGTACGGGCTACCGCCGTTCTGTTACATAACAAAACCTCTTGCTTTTCATGTCTTTTCATTTTCCATGTTAACAGGTTGGAGTAGCCACACAGCCGCTGAACTGCTGCGTCTATCAGGCGACTTATTGTCCACAGACAGCGTGGCTGCTGCTGTCAGCCTTTCTTTCTACATAAAGCATACCTTTGATAATTGTCAGAATGTTTTCGTTTGATCATGAATGTAATTCATATTTATTTTAGACAGAAAGTGGAGAATGGTTTGCCCATTTGTAAATAATAATAACCACCCACAATTAAAAGCAGATAGTCGTTCCCTTTTCCACACATTGCCTTACAAATATTTCAGAATACAAGATGGCATTTAGCTTTAAATGGAAAAAGGAAGTGTTGAGCTAAAATAAAATAATAACTTTTTTCACGTTTGTGACATGTTCTACAGAAAACTCAGACAGTGCGGCCCGGGCGTCGAGATGTTGTAAAAGGTTACGTCAGCTTTCGGTTTCTACTATTAAATGCAATGTTATTCCCATTTTGTCTGTGGTGAACAGATGGAGAAAACTTTAAAACATCACTCAATATGTGGAGAAAAGAATATTTACAACAATAGCATGGCTGTTACTAGGCTACTGACTCTAAATTAATCACATTACATTTACATTATGGGGCAGGCTACATCTCCCAACACATGTAACTCTAGACTTCATTTAATTCTTATTTGGGGACCATAAACAAATATTTTTGTTGATATGTGATGCTGTCTACTGGACAGCATCGCATATTTTGGTACACTGAGATCATCAAATAACTAGTGAAAGACACTTTCAGAAACCTTATTGCCAAATCCTGACAGATACATTCATCTCAAGTAAGAAAAGGGAGAAAGACAGGTCTTCCAAAGAGGTAGAACAGTAGGAAGATAAACGACATGGACACAGAGTAGATGGAACAACAATAAAACGGGCAGAAGCAGAGACAGGAAAGCACCCAGGGAGGATGGGGAAGAGCGCTGGATGAAGATAGATGCGATAGTGTGGTGGGAGGAAACAAGAGCAAAGGAGAAAAGAGCTGCTTCCAGTTCAAACAAAACTGATACACAGCAAGATCTGAGGCGACCGCAGCATTAAGTTGAAACAGGAGAGTGGGATGGAGAAATGTGAGTGGAGAGGTGGTGCAAAGGAGGTAAAGGGGAGAGAAAAGGGCAAAAGAGGAAGTATGGTTAAAGCTGACATCTCCGATAGCTGTGGAAGATTGAGAAGGAGTGATTTGATGAAACGATGAAAGAAGAGGAGAGGAGGAGGAGAGAGGCGCCAGGGGAAGGAAGGCATGTTATGTTGGGAGATGGAGAAAGAAAAATGACAGGCAGGAATACAGAATGTGTGTGTGTGTGTGTGTGTGTGTGTGTGTGTGTGTGTGTGTGTGTGTGTGTGTGTGTGTGTGTGTGTGTGTGTGTGTGTGTGTGTGTGTGTGTGGTCTACATGAATAAGAATTCATGTAGACAGCTGATGGACAGTTGAATGTCAGGTTTTGGCAGTCATTTTTGTAAACAGCGACGCTGCATGTTCTCATCTCATCACACTGCCACGGCTGAGAAACAAAACAAGCAAGCGGTGGGAAGGGAAATGAAAAGAGGGGTGCTGTGTGTGTGCGTTTGTGTGTGTGTGTGTGTGTGTGTGTGTGTGTGCCTGACTGAATCAAGGAGTCAGTGACTGAGTCGGTCACATTTGAGGTCGTATAGATTAGAAATGTTACAGATCAAAAACAGCAGATCTCAAAGACCAGCATAGTAAAGTGTAAATTGATTTGTGATTTATGTTGTTAACACCGAGACCCATGAGGTTCAAAGACAGACACATGTTTCCATGCAGACTAACACCCTGGTATTAGCCTGGTTTTAACAAACGAGTTTGGAACATTTTAAGATCACCCTGTCTCCTACTCCTTATTTCTATATACTACTAAATTGCAGATTCACAAATTTTAAATCAACCAGTCTTGCAATAGAATATCCACTCATAAAAACTAAAGCATGGTGAATGGTTATGCTATAGATGTGTTCTATGTTTAGGCACTCTTAGCATTTGGTTAAGGTTACAGAAAAGGTTAACATTGAAGAAAGACATATTTACTTTATTAAAAACAAATCCTAACCTTAACCAAAGTGCTTTGGTTGCTTAAACTTCTGTCTCTAGAGACAAAATGGCGCACTTTTTACATTCAACGACCACCTCTTTATAACTTCAATGGAGTAGAGGGCTGGAGGTAGAACGTATTTCTGTAGGCCAGCCCCTGAAGACAGCATCGCACTGGTTCCCTCGGCAAAAAGGCCAATGAGATGTTTCCATTGGAGTTTGTATTATTGCAGAAGATATTCTCTGTGGAAAAGAACCGTCTCATCGAGCCTCTTGTTGACAACAGCCTTTTTAAAACAAGTAAAAAGCTGAATATTAATTTGTGAGGACGGGTATCGTTGGGATGTTTTCTACACTAGTACTCTTATCGATACTGCTTATTGGTTTGGTTCCTTATCAATACTCTTATTGGCTTTATTCTTGTATGTAGTCGTTCTTGAGCAGCACTACAAGAAATTCCAAATTGTTTAACATAGATTTGCATCTGAACAATTAGCTAAGTGATTAACTTTCATTAATTAGACTATTCTTATTAGCAAACGCCGTATGGTATCAATACCTTTACCTGCAGTAGACAAGGATGGACGGCTGCCCTACAAAAAAATGCATTTCTGCAGTTTCTGTTCTGCTTGTTCACTAAATATGTTTGCTGGTATTACCTCCGTTACTTGTCAGGGTTTTATTGCATTTGTGACGACTAAAGTTCTCAGCATCTACTCGAGTAAAATGTAGCCAGTTCTCGATATTTTTGTTCTCTCTGTCATGATGTGTGTCTCACACTGTACTGAACCCATTAAAAACAAAATTGACTTTGAGACGAGAGAACCGGAAGTGCTAAAATTGCTGACTAATAGTAGTAGTAGTAGTAGTAGTAGTAGTAGCAGTAAACGTAGCACTTCCTACGGGGAAGAAAGATTGCCTCTCATCATAATCTAGGCAGCAACAATGTTTCCTTCAAAATATGTCAACATATTTGTAAAAGAAAAAAAAGGAGTATATAAACGCAATTTCTTACAAGATTTGTTCAGAATATGATGTTTACTTGAATGAAATAGTAATTTGGTTATTCTTATCCAGAGTTTAAGAAAAAGAAGGAAAAAAGGAACAGAAGAGGAAGCAGAAAAAGTGTGACAACACATCCTCGAGGGAAAAACAGCAGAGGTGCTACATCACACAACAAAGAACACATTCATTCAACTGGCAGAATAGGCTTGTTGGGATTCAGCTCAGGTGACAAAGACTAATTACATACTCGCCTTCATTTCAACATGAAGACCGAGACCGTCATTTGATACACAGACAATACTCAGAGACCTGGAATATATATATAGATATATTCACATGCTTAAACCATCACCCAGGTAGCATGTTGGGGTTCTCACACGTGAGCATAGGAGATTTATAGACACATCGATCTGACCATGACTGGAACTATGTGAGCACACACACACACACACACACACACACACACACACACACACACACACACACACACACACACACACACACACACACACACACACACACACACACACACACACACACACACACACACACACACACACACACACACACACACACACACACACACACACACGTCAAAGTTGCTGACCTGTAAAACCCATCTCTATAAACATCTGTCAATCTCATTTCTGTAAAGGCACTTTCATAAGCTCAGAGCTGTAGTGTATGAAGACAGATGTATTTGTCCAGGAATGTATTCTGCCCAAGGTCATAAAGCGGGAGCCTGCTGGGTTCACCCTTTTCCTCCTTGCTGCCAAGCACTGCACCAGAGTGGGAGGAATATGCAGGAGTGACCTTTGGTGAAGCAAAGCACTTCACTCCCCGTCTGAGTGTTTAAAGGTTTTATGTTAAGGTCAAGTGTGTGAGACTCATATCTGCGGTGTCCCACTGGCACAGGATGGGAGGACTGTGTGCTGCCAACTCTTAGAAAAAAGGCTCCCAGAAGAGAAAGGTAGGGCTCTACAGAAAAGTATAATTTCTCAGGCATGATGATTTTTTTTTCCCTTAGCTAATAACTTTTGCAGTTAAAAACACACAAAGGTGAGTTGATTAATCATTTAGTCTATCGACAGAGAAATTACGGCTTTTTAATCATCAAATAATCACTTTGCTCATTTTTACGCTGAACATTTGCTGGTTCCAGCTTCTGAAATGTCAAAATCTAGACTTTTCTTTGTCATACTTTATAGGGTAAAGAATATTTAGGTGGAATCTTTCAATTGGAATTAACATGAATTTAGGGGAATTTACAGGAATCAACAGAGAATAATTTAGTTATTTGCTCAGGCTGTATTTAGGATACCATCTGCTGGTTAACTGTCATAAGAAATATTATATATATATCTTCAAAAACTGACCTTAAAACATGAAGTCCTTTGGCTCAGGACAGTGAGTGCTGTTGGCGGTAGTGTGGGTTGTACATGTGATGGGAGAACATGCTGCGCATGCAGAGGGTTGATTTAATGACATGCTGGCCAATTATCTAATGAAAGAGTGCACTGCTGAATACAGTACATGGTTACAATAAATTCAATGGGCTTACTTTCAACCAACACATGCCTATGACCTAGCATTTCTCATGCATTTCTCAGATGAACAAATTTTTTCCCTACTTGTTTACAAAAATGATTTATCAATGTATCAAAAAATAACATGCAATAATGCTTACTTTTGAAATGTGTGTTACTAAATGCAAACATTTATGATGCTAAAAAATACTAACACGGTAGATGATGAACTACATAGATTGTCAATTAAAACACCAACGTATATAAAAGGGGAGAACTGAAAATATAAATGACCTCCAAAGGGAAATCTCCCAGGGAGGATTACAGAGAGTATCTAATCACACAGTCTGTTTACATGCTCTCAAAATAGCCGAATATCCTTAGGTGTGACACTGCACCTTTAACTGCCACGCTGCAGTTTTGTTCCCCATTACCTCTGCCTGAATCAAAAAGCACATTGTGAAATACTTCAAAGCTTCCAGATGGACTCAAAGAGAGACGATGAACAATGACAACTGGAGTGCTAAAAGAGAGAATATCGGCTGAAAAAGAAGCAAAAAAGACAAGTGGAAGACGGAGGACTGAAATCTTTTCTTTTAAAGGATAGTCCTCTGAAACAGCTGTGACATTTCAAAAGGCCAGACTTCCTGAGAGGCATTGACTCTTCCTCCATTAGAGTAGGGCACTCCATGATTACACATATCAATAACATCTGAGCACAGACCCTGTGCTTTATACAATACTATGTACCGCACATGTTTATGTGGATCTGGAAGTGTGTGTGTGTGTGTGTGTGTGTGTGTGTGTGTGTGTGTGTGTGTGTGTGTGTGTGTGTGTGTGTGTGTGTGTGTGTGTGTGTGTGTGTGTGTGTGTGTGTGTGTGTGAAAAGAGATCGAAGGATGTCAGTGCTCTGGTTCCAGCATCTGTGCAGCTCCCTGAAAGGAAGTGCTGGTCGCTCAATTGACATAACCAGATTAAACGGAACAAACAGGATGTGTCTTTACTGGCATTTAGTGGTTCTGGGAAATTTAGCAATACCTCAACTCAATATGCGTTTCTGATTCAGCCTAATTTTATTCAAAGTAAATATTATACTGTAGTTATGGAAATAACGGATCATAAAACTCACGATTCAGATCTAACCATGGATATGAAAAAAGGGAGCAAATATAACTAATAGAGATCCCCGATCGCTCTTTTTTGTCACTGATACCAATTGCAGATCATTGGTGATCCATATTGTCAAATGCAGATTGTTTTTGTTTTGTTATAGCAGCTGGTATAGTAGTCTTCAGACTACTTTATTTCACCACTGTCCCTTAAAATCAATTCAACTGATTTGAAGTCAGACTTAACCATCAAATTTTGTAATTGTTATATTTTTACTTTGTTATAGCCATCTATACTGTTTTTGAATAAAAACACGTAATTAAAATAATTATGAATTAATAGATTGCATTTTCATTTATAAAAAAAAAATCTTGTATCAGTAGTTTTGATGATGTATTATAAGCGTCTTAGAGCTGTCCATTTCATATTGCTGTGAAAACTTCTCCTTCAAAAGAAATGGATTTATTCAAGTTTCTCACCAAAAACTGCATTTTATAAGATTCAATTTGAATTTTTCAAATCACTTTGCCCAATACTCATTTCTACAGAAGAGAAACTCACCACATCATATTGTAACTGAATGGAACATCCATACGTTAGCTGTTAGCATTTCTGCTACCGTTAGTAGCTCTCTTCCTCTCAAGTTCAAATTTCAAGATTTGTTGTTCACAATGTAGCAATATCAGGGATCCGCGACTTGAAGGGGGGGGTTTCCGTACGGATCGACAATGGTCCGTTATACCACTACCAACTACCCAACTATTCTTAAAAAAGGCTGACACAGAGATAAAACTAAGCTCAGCGCTTTAACAGGGCAAACCACAAACATACAGTACAGCAAAGCATGAGGAAACTTAAATGATGCAGTCACTTCAGTTCTACCTTCTTAAAACTGGTTCAGACATGGTTGACTACATTTTCAACCTGAAACAATCAGGTTGTTTCAACACATAACTTTTAGATAAAATAATCTACTCCAAAAACAAACAAAAATTTAAAAAAAAAAAGAAAGAGAAAAAGAGATACAGGAAACATAAGGTTTAATTGTCAATGAAAACCAACCTGTTAGGCCGTTGGTGTTGTCAAACCTTAGACCTGCAATAAATTATTTTCTTCTTTTTTGGCCAAATGAGGGCAGCAGAAACATTTTGTGAACACAATATTGACATGTCATCACCTTTCAAAGATGATACTGTGAAGCTGTTGGCAAACATGCTTCTTTACACATGTCTACTATTCACTCTCTTTTACTTCGGTTTCTACCAATTCCTGGGAAGAATATCTGTCTGTTTAGCTGTTAAATAGTGTTGAGCAGGCAATGTGCAGTGGGTTTAGTGCATTCTAACTAAAATCAGCTGTCTGATGTGGCCAGAAACAAAGCTATGAGAGTGGTGAGAGCCAAAACATTACAGTTGCAGCCAGACAGCTAAAATTGATTAAAGCCCCTTTAATACAATTTTGCAACAACATTTTGTTTAGCTTTGATGAATTCTTCTTTATGCGAGTCATATGAACAACTGTAATTCTATAACGTCAGTCTACAGTCTATATCTAAAATAGAAAAGTAAAAGTCACTGCAACATTTGGACAGGATAAAAAAAATATATATATATATATATATATATATATATTTATAACAGGTCCAAAGAAAGCCGAGAGCCTCCTCAAGTAACTCAGTTTGGATGGCAAACATCTGATGTCAGAAACATGCAAACATCTGTGATGTCCACCAAAATGTCTTAAAGCCCAAGGTGACCTCATCAAATGTTTTGTTTGTATACGACCATAAAATACACAAGGACATTACATTTAAAATTATTAAAAATCCTCACACTGAGAGGCGGGAGTGATTGTTTTGGCTCTTGTTCAAATAGACAGAGCTTTGACAAAGAGAATTTGTGCACCCTCGCTGTGGAATACACAACAAAGACTGTGTTAGGACATGAATAACCTCGGGGTCAATGGAGTTTTCTGTTCACACTCTGGAGCATGGAAACCACATGTAATGTTTTCAGAAACCCGGATAAGTCCTGTTCATGAGAAACCCAAATATATAGGAGCTGGAGAGGTCCAAAATAAGCCTGGCTACTGTTGCATGTTTACACCTTAGCCCTTTTATTGAGCGCTGCCGAATATCTGGTTGTTACCATGGTGACATGGCAACAGTGATGGCAGTGTTGAAAGCACCTCACCTCGAGGAGACAGAGTTTCTGAGTTATGAAAGGGTTGAATATACAGATTTGTTGGAGGGTAAAGGCATTGTACTGCTGACCTATTGAAGTCTGTAGTGGCCAGGTTACAGGACGCTGGTTTCCAACGGTAAGTCATGGTGGAAAAAAATTGAGAAAACAAAACTCTTCTACGTGGCTATACACAGAGTTCAAAAGGTGTGGCTCTGATCCAAGCACATTCAAAAATCATACAAGATTTTGGCTGACATACTTTGCAGCGCCGCCAGCAAGATTTCCCCAGAAAGGTTGAAGCAAACCCAAAATGCAAGAGAGCTCCGAGCGAGAGCATAGGCTTGTCAGAGAGGTGATCCAACAGAGCAACAGCTCTGGAATCAGTGGTGAGCCAGTTGCTGAGTGGGTTGAGATGCTTTCACATCCCACCTTCTATGCAGCAGGCTCCCTTGTTATAGTCCCGATAACATCCATTATGATGTCCCTCAACCTTTTTTTTCTGAGATATCATTTTATGAAGTTTAATATAAAGACATTTATTCGAGTTATATTTATATTTACATTTTTATTTAAATAAAGCCTCATTTCAAATTGTTACAGTTTGCAGTTTTGCTCACTATTTTACAGGTTGATCGGCAGCATTGTGGTATTTTTTTTGGATATATTGTTAGCTGTAATGAGACTTACAGCTAAAGACTACCAAAGACATGTTGATAAAGAGGACCGTTACAAGATAAACATACCAGTACTGGTCATCCTCGACACCCGGTAGGACGTACTAGGGGGCAGAATGTCTATATGTCTATATGTCTACACATACGATCACATGCGGAAGCCCATAGGCCCGTTGGAATCGCTCGGCTATTTGGATCGGTTCCTCCTGGCTTGGGACTTTTTCATGAATCAGCTCATAGCTTTGAGCAATATACTGTGACAGAACATAAAACAACATTTTTTGATTGTGCTTCCGTGAACCCCAAGATAGTTAGCAACTAAAGCGATACGTCCCGCAACTCCATAGTTTGTGCAACACCATGGCCACTCTCATCAGCAACAGAACTGGTGCTCATGCTGTTGTTTTCGTCTAAACTCATGAACTGTTCAACTGTGTCCCACAGTCTTTAATAAGGACGCCCTACAGTGAACTCCATGATGACAACCCTATCCCACCAGACACGGCTGAATATCTTCCTCCATCCAGAGCTCCCTTGTTCCACGCGGTAGCAGTAAAAGTGACATCGGTAAAAGTAGAATTAACATTTCCAGAATTTAACCACAGGCAAATTAATTTAAGGTCTACAATCAAAATTTCTGGTTTGTTTTTATAAACATCACAGCGCAATTTGTGCAAATTTAGGCCTACAGGATGTATTTGCAGGGAGTTATCATATAAATGAATATACTAAAATCTAGCACGTATTTTGATATGCCAATATTTAATTATTACAGTATTTGGTTTCTGCTTAAAATTGTTGTCTTTCATTCCATCAGGGAATCGTGCTAAAGAAACTGCTGGTCTTTAATGAGTAATCTACTTAAAATGCAAAAGAGGATGCACACGCACTTAACCGTGCAGCCCCACTGAATTGTTGTAAACTACATGGCAAGAGACCAAACGTATCTGTGGTGAATGACCCACGGAGCCGGCAAAGAGTCTTTTAAAAGGGGCTTTCCAGCACAGAGACAAAAACAGTTTTATTCACAGCTTGTTCATTCAGTGACACACAAAACAGAAAACAAAGGGCCAGGATGCCTTGGGAGAGTGGCTGTGTGTGTGTGTGTGTGTGTGTGTGTGTGTGTGTGTGTGTGTGTGTGTGTGTGTGTGTGTGTGTGTGTGTGTGTGTGTGTGTGTGTGTGTGTGTGTCTCTATCTCGGACTCCCTTACACACATGTCATTGAGTGATCACGCTGTAACCTGTATAGACCTAATTAACACGACTTGGACCAGAGGCGCAAGCTGGCATGGCAGAAAGGAAAATAATCCCCTATCCTCCTCTTGTCGCACATCAACTTCTCTCACCCATGACGTGTGGTGTCGCTGCGCAGTAATGTCCTGCTGCACTTCACCTCTATATAGGTAGTCAAGCCAGCGCGGAGCCACATCCCCCTCTCTGCCTCCAAACCAGTCCTCAAAACACACCCGACCATGTCACAGCACTGTGCGTGGTGTCATTATGTCCTCTGTAGCATTAAGCCCTTCAAAACAGCCATTCAAGCACCCTTGGTAACATTACAGAAAATGGTGACAAGAGACAAAGTGGGATCTGGGGAGAGGCAACACAGCAAGCTGGATGACTGAGAGCGGCAGGGGGAGAATAAAGGAGAGAGACTTGGCGAGGGGTTCGAGCATAAGAAACATTATCATCTGGGGAGAAATTGTACTTTCTGAACAGCGTTCGTAGAACATTGGTGGTAATGTTAATGCTAATGGTGTTAACACAGACTGGGGTGCAGCTCCTCAGAATCTCCCAGGAGGCAATTAACAAAACAGCTGCATCCTGTATCTTTCTCCAGAAATTGAATTCATTAAAACCCAAAACACTTCAAATTTGACCTCAACACATAAACTGAGAGATAAATTGATATTTGAGCCTAAACTATTCTATTTAGCTGAGCACGGTTGCTGCTGCAGGATGTGACCGCTGCAGGCAAATCCAAACAGTGATGTAGGCAATTTGCACAAGTGTTTCTGTTGAACTTTATTAAAACAGGGCAGGAGTGCCGGACTGCCAGGAGTCACATGGCTGGGATGTGACCTAATGGGAAACATGCTGCTGCCCTTAATTAACAGGCAAAGTCCTTGGACCGGCCCTTGTGTGACCCGGCTAATTCTCTGCAGCCGGCACACGTATGAGCACTCCATGAAAGCTACACTCTGATAAAAAAAAACTTGACTGACGGAGGAAATCAATATAATTACCCGACATGATAGAGCTTCTGCGCCACAACCATCCGTATTAATGATAGAAAAATCTATCAAGCTCACTCTGTATCTCTCGGTCCTCAATCATGTGCTCATTCTCTCCCTCCTTTCAAGCCTAATTTATGATTCAAAGGAAGCCATTAGCACAGAGTCACACAGAGACTGCCACTGTCACAGGGGTTGCAGAAATGAAGCAGAGCCGTGCACAGCCTTTGGGAATGGGAGTGCACAGTGGGTGCTGCAGGCCCGGGTGGGTGGGAGTTATGTCGTGGAGTATGTCACCTGATTGCAAACTCACAGGCGAGTACACAAACGAACTGTAACATGACAGCCCTATTGTACGTGCCAAGGTAACGCTGCTCACATTTGAATAACAAATGGAGGATGAGTCTCTGCATGTCATACAGCTTAGAGATTTGTTCTATTTAAGCCACATTGCCAGAAAAACTATTTTGGCGTACGCGGCGGTGAGCAGCTTACTTAGGATTGAATGGGAAGCCATCTTGGAACGCAGTATCAATTTATTGAATACCCTTTTTAGCCATCTGTTATGAGAATTTTATTTCATTTATTTGTCAAACATGGCAATCAAAATGTATATAACACAGAGTATGTGACATATTAGTCCATAAAAGAGTAAGTGAGAAATAGCTTTAAATAAATCCCTTGCCTATGTTGATGTGGCATAAAATAAAATAAATTAGTTTACTGAGCGCATTTTGTAACATCTCAAAAAACAGAGGTGATGAAGCCGTTTCTTGACAACGACACTGTAAGTTTAGTAAAAGTGAAGCACACAGTCAACGCTGTAACGCTCCATGAAGCTCGGGGTAGCAGAACATTCCGTAAATTCTCTGTAGGTTCACCACTACAAGCGTTCATTTTCATATTGTGTTAACATGGTAGTTTGATACATTGCTAATATATATATATATATATATATATATATATATATATATATATATGATATGTGTGTCTCATATGTGTCTTATAAGCAGTCAGCCTGTTTGAGAAGCCGTAAGCCTGACACAATCTGATTTAAGGTATTTTTGGTCGGCTCGGATTCAGTCGTCAAGTGTTGAGATATGACATGTATCAGCATTTCAAGAGCTCTATTCTATGTGATAAATAATTCTATCGCTTTCTTCTGACAGTCGTCAGAGACGAGCTGGAAAGTGGCTTACACTATTGGGAAAACCGGCAATCGTGAGCTGTGATTTAGCTGCGGCATGTTTGCATATTGAACAGGGTTTTTATTAATACAAACCTATGTCGGTTTCGATGTTTATTACTTTGTCCTCGTCTCTTCAATGAAACACACTCAGAGAAATGAACATTTCCACAATACGCTCTAAACCTCTGCCTCGGATCCAAACAATCCTAAAAGGCGGGCAGAACCTCACGAGTGCATCCTGACATGATGAACTAGCAGCGCTCAGATGCACAAAAACATCTTCACCTGTGAGTATTTATATAATTGCAGATGCTTTTTGACTGCTCCTTAATTGGCAGTTTAAACATGTACGTTGTCATGACATAACTTGTTTAAATGAGACATTTAATCATGATCAGTCAGTTGTTGAATTATCGCCGTAAGCGGGTCAAAGAAGATTAAATCTGCACCGCAGTGGATAAGGAAACCACATTGTTCCAAGTCAAATTACTGGAAATGTAATGAAAAGGCTGGTTACCTTGACGATTCTTTGTGTCATATGAATGTAAA
Organism: Anoplopoma fimbria; assembly: GCF_027596085.1. NCBI lineage: Eukaryota > Metazoa > Chordata > Actinopteri > Perciformes > Anoplopomatidae > Anoplopoma > Anoplopoma fimbria. The sequence goes on along the minus strand of NC_072461.1, from coordinate 9,711,322 downwards.
TGAGGCAGGAGTGAAGTCATTTCCCAGCTCTCATATCAGCAGGATAAGGGGAACACCTGTTTCATTAGAAAACTCACAAAAAGGGAAAAACCTTTGGGATTTTCAGACAAATTTCAGGACTTCGCCTTCCCTTCCAGGTTCTCTATCACACTGCAACATATTACTTGCCTAACTCGCAATTTTCTCTCGAGCGGCAACAGAGAAAGTTTTGTGGCTCAATTGAATCTGTGTAGAAGTGCTGCAGTCAGAGACAAGGGCAAGTATGACATTGGTATTCAGCGGAGACAGAGTGAGATGTTATCTCTGCGATCAAAAGGCTAAAGCCTCTCAGAGAGTTTGGAAATGGATCACACGACCAATTCCATTACATTTCTGACATTTGTGGAGACAAGATTTATCTGCAGTTACTGACTGACACACCCTAGAACTGTGTGTCTACCATTTTAACACTCTGTACACTCATTCGCTGTAAGGGATGTACGAGATAGAATCAACAGATAAGGAGAGATGGATTTAGACTTAAAGAGGCTTAAAATATAGAAGACTCAACAGAAAAGAGGGGGAAAAAGGGGAAAAGCAGAAGGTCAGGTAATGAGCCCGTTTGTGTGTTGACCAACAATGTCTCACAGCAAAAGTATTTATGGCCCTTTAGAACAGCCACACTCGAAGGCGGGGCGAAGCGTGATAGTCCCTCAAATGAGAATGTCTCACCTCAAAGGCATTCATGGTATCACACATGCTTGTCTACACGAAAAATCATGGAAGTAGAAGAGAAGTTTAAATCCTACATACTTTCTCACCTCCACACAGACCCACTGTCAGAATAGTCGACAATCTGACGATTACTTGTACAGACTTTATCAATGGGTCACATTCATATAACCTGGCCCGGGGAAAAAAAACAAAACAGAACCAATCAGAAGGTGTCTCGAGCAGCTTTATGATCCAAACCATCTGACCGTAGCGCTTTCTAGAGTGCATGAATTTCAGTCACTTTGACTTTCTAGGAGGTTATGTGCGGGTGTCTCTCTTCCTATTGCGCATTCATGACTGTGTGAACATAACCTTTTCGTCAATTCTCCAGTGAGGGGAAGATTTAATTAGCATAGCGATCTGTTGGTCTCGCTTGTCGCCTTATGGAGATGAACACTTTGCAGACACACAGTTGAATGTTGTTGAGAGCAGGATTTAAGCTTGGGGGGAATAGCTTACAAATTATTTACACTGCTGTACTAGCAGCTCTAGAATGTTACTTATTGAAATCTATGGGGGCTATATTTCTATATATAATTGTCGGGCTCCCAGTTGGCAGTTTTGCATAAGACCACCATGGAAGCAATCCACACCGCAGCTTTCCAAACTTCTTTACTACCACAGTATGCCATTTTGTCTGTGTTTGCAGGGCTGGACAAACATGCCTGCTCGAAGCAATATTTCAACAGTATAGGCCCATTTCTCACATTGTCTTCATTCTAAATCGCACGAGGAAGCGCGGCGCATTATATAATAAATCTCCAGAGGGGGTCCCACATAGGCGAAACAAAACAAACAGCCCTCTTCCGCTATCCAGCAAAGGATAATAATATATTGCTCCCGCTTACAACAAAGTAGAGACAACATGATTGTTGCAATATAAAAAAATAATAATATAACTATCGCATGGCTGCTTTACCTGAATGAATACAGCAGAAATAATGGGTGAAAATCTGAATTATTTGGGGATTACATTACATTACAGTCATTTAGCAGACGCTTTTATCCAAAGCGACTTACAATCAGTAGTATATTACATATCATTCACACACTGATGACACAAAGATACACTACAAAATAACTCAGACTTGATTCCTCTCTTTGTACACAGTAATCCCTCCCTGCCCGTACCTCTCACTTATGACTTCATATTGTCAATATTCTCTAAAGTATGTGCCTCTCACTTTAAACCCCTAAGCTGCCAACCTCCACAGCACCGTAATTATTTTTCCTCTCATCCACCCTCCCCATCCCTCCTCTGTCTGTCTCATGCTTCTCCCTCACCACAGCATAAGGCTACTTAACACCATCTTAACTCCAGTGATAAACAACAGACTAGTCATTCCTCAATCAATCAGCATCCCTCCATCCCTGCTCTCGGAGTCTCTGAGGCTGTGCAATTTCCCAGTCCTCTGGAGCTCTGATTTACTCTGCTCTCATCCCTCGTCTGTCCTGGCTTATTCTCTCCACGCCGCTTTTCTCTCCGCACTAAATCTGTGCTGTGTCAGCTTCTCTTCTCCTCTACTCTTTCTGTACGTTAATCTGAGAAACACTTCACTTTCACTTCTCCCAGCCCCCTCCGTCCCACAAAATACAAGCCCTCTTTCACACTGCAGAAAAAGTAGGAAAATTCCTAAAATTCTAGTTAAATTATACTACTAAAGCAGCTGAGGATTGCTCATCCATATTTAATAGCACCTTAAATATCAATCTGGCAAAAAATCTAATAACACAAAAGGAAATTAAACAACAGAGAGGATATCCTGTGTGTATTATGAATAAGTTGCCCTCAAAAGAAACAAAAAAACACAGTAAAAAAACACTTGCAAAAAGGATGTAACACAACCAATAGCATTAAATGCTACCTTGGGCGGCTCATACTGCGTCATGACTCCTCCATTAGCTGTTAAAAAAATTACTGGGATGAAAAACGCCAAAAACAATCATCAATTTACTATTTGAAAGAAAGTAGTTTCAGCCCGCAGCCTCTGTCTCAAAAGAATCGAATTAACTAAAACTTCTGATATTACATTTCTCAGCCAATTTAATCACTGCAGTACAAGGGGAAGAGAGAGCGAGAAGGAAAAGACAACAGCGAGTAATTGGAAAAACTATATCTTACTGGAGGATTCTCTACACTGTTTTTCCGCCTCTTCAGCACACTCGATGTATGAGGGACGCCATCAGAATCCTGTCTAAAGCCGAGGCTGGGTTCATCGCTCTCACTGACGCTGCTGAATGGAGCTAAACTCACGCCCAAATCTCGTCGTTGGCGAGGAAACAACCACCACTGTGGTCGCGAAAGTAAAGGTTATCACATTTTGCATGTTTTCCTCATATCCTGCAGCCCTACACACGATGGGCCTTATGATTAATTCAATGTAAGAAGTAAATTCCTCTTATTATGGTTCGTATCTATGTGTTGTTCTTATTTGCTTGTAATCATTGATTTCTGGGATTCACCTATTTTTGCTCTGATCATTTTATGAGTGAGACAATAAGTAAACATCTTATTTTCACAATTAACCCATTGTTTGGCCATCACAAGGAAACGTATGATTTAAATTTGAGGAACATAAAAAAAACACATGAATATAATCAAATTGATAGTATTATATGTTTTGGAATGAATTATTATATTTGCTGGCTAAAGAAATACTATTGGTGATCCGAATAAAGACTATAAAAACCTTAGATGATATTGCGCAGCTTTTGAATGGCTCATATACTGCTCTTAAAAGCTTTTTAATTTTCCGGTAACGCCAGTGCTGACGCTCTGGAAAAATGACATGTTTACTTCGTTAAAGTTTATTTAACAGTATCTCAATCTCACTACTGCTGAAGTTCTTCTTCTTCCAGCCTTCTTTGGTGGCATCTCTCCAATTCTTGGTCTTGTGCCAGAGTATTCGCCAGTGGCACATCATCTGCCCTTACATAGTGTTGAGGGGGCATAATGTTATGCTAATAAGAAACAATCGGACACACACCTCCAAATGATGATCAAGTGGGATGCAACATTCAGCACACCTGGGTGAGAGCAGATCTGGAAATACAGGAAATAAACAGGAAATAAAGAGAAGTACAAGAGAATGTTGCTGCAAAAATGTGTGTGTGTGTGTGTGTGTGTGTGTGTGTGTGTGTGTGTGTGTGTGTGTGTGTGTGTGTGTGTGTGTGTGTGTGTGTGTGTGAAACTGAATGAAAGAGTTTTCTTCCTCTGAGACTTGCACTAACAAAAAGCCCAATTTCCATGAAATTACATGCATCAGTGTTAAATGTGACAATGACGTACACAGTATGACGGCAGCACCAAACGCAATTTACATTTTTCTCGACTGATTTTTAACGTTTCTCTTTGCACTGATGCATCAGTGACATTAGAGAAATCTCGGGTCTCTCAATTTAACAGACTGAGAAGCTGAACAAGCCTAATTTAAAATTAATTTGTGTCAAATCAAATGACCACATGTGCCAATTGTGAGTTTCTAGGCAGGTAATGATTTGTAAATTGAGACATAGTTGATGATTAAACCAGTTATGAACGTTGGTGTTAATGTGATGAGAACTATATCCGTGATTTAATAGCATTCGGATGTGCTGTGTGATTCAGTAGGACGTCACTGACTTCTTTATTTGATTCAAAATGTATTAGTACCCCGTGAATCAGCACGAGCCCATATCGCTTGTAAAAGGAATATTGTACCGGCTATATATGTGTGACGAGAGACTCGTTTTGTACTCCGGTGCTAGTAGATATGACGTTAGCTTTGTGCCTCATTCATGAGAGGGCAATATATTTTTGCAAGCATATACATTACATTTAGAGGAGAAATTATAAGCAGGCAAAACATTTATTTTTTTGTTTGTTTGAAGAAACAAGAATCGATTCAGTACTCAATAGATAAATATGCAGGTTGCTATTATTCATAGTAACATGCCATAATAACCCCTCTCACTCAGTTTTACTCGTATAACTTCTCATAAACTCTCTGTGGGCTGGCAGACCGCTTTGTGTGCCTCATAGAAGAATTTGTATGTTATGTTTGTCGGCTCATTTAGCAAGATTGTCTTTGAATTTGTCACCCGTCCGGTTTTGAATTCCCTCTGACAGGACTGTCCTTTTATGTTGATGTAAACAGGAGGCAAAGCTGCTTCAAAGAATTGGTAGAAATCAGAATGATGGCACACAAAAGCAATTTTTTTGTTGTTGTTTCTGCTCTGCTTCCTCATTGAAAGAAGACAATGAAAAGCATTCTGAACCTGCCAGCACTGGCTTTGAACAAATGGACTGCCAAATCCATCCATCTACCCATTCATTAAGCCCACGCTTATCCAGGGTCCTGGTCATGGTGGCAGCATGCCTTCTGCCCAACTCAACCCTTTCCCCCAGCTATTCCTCAGGGATCCCGAGGTGTTCGCAGGTCAGAAATGATATGTAATCTCTCCAGCATGTTCTGGGTTTGCTTCCAGTTGGACCTGCCCACAATAGAGCGGAGCAGGAATTTGTCCTAAAACCCGGAAATGAGCACTTCTGGTTCCTTCATCTCAAAGTCAATGCTTTTGTTGAATGGGTTTTTTGTTCGATACCTGCCATGAGGTCTTTGTGAACACAAGCCTAAGAGATATTAACGTTTTGATCTACGATATTAAAAAATGTCAGTAAATACCCCTCCATTCATTTTTAAGCTTTAATGAGGCTAAATTATGGCTAAAAGGGACTTCTAAACGTCATCTTGTTGACTAATCCATTTTCAAAGCCTGGTTGTGTACTTGTGCTTATGCAACCCTGTTGTAGTTTGTTAGCCTTTTACGTCTGCATATTGCATACAGCCTTCCAAAATCATAAAAGTAGTGTTTATGTGCTGAACAAAGCATGCAAGTATCAGAAATGTTTGCTTGCCACAGATCTTATTTTACACAATATTCCAACATCTAATAGAAAAATCCCTTTGGCTTTGTTTACAGAACCAGTGTGATGCTAACTTCCGAGATCGGCATTACAAAAATACTTCAACCCTGCACCACTCTATCTCTCACGGAGCCATACAGGACGAATCCTGATCAGTGGTGTAACTGCCCAAAGAGATCCAATCCTGATGCTTTCTAGTCCCTGATCTATGATAATGCTGCATTATGAAACAAATCTGTGTTAAAATCGACAGAAAGAGAGTTAGTAATGTAGGCAGCTATGCTAACTGCTAGCATACGGATTTTCCATTGGGTTAAATAATGATGCGTTCATGCCTTATTCAGCAAACATGAGTATTGGGAAAAGGTCAATTATAACGTTATCAGCATGTGATCATGAAGACTATATTACGTTACGTGCTGTACAGAACACGGTAAAACAGGCGGTGGTGCTTGAGTATTGCCATGTAATGGCCGCGGAAGATCGTTGTTTCCATGTTCCTGTTTGAATGGATCTAAAATGATAACCGGAATAGCTAGAGCATTCATTCTTTTTGCAGCCGAAAGCTAACGCACCGGTCTTTCACATTGTCACTTTGTACGCTGCCGATGACATCATTGCGTTACATTGGGTAAGGAGCTAAATTAAACTAGCAAAAAGCTTTTGCACTCAATTGGCTCTTACAAATTTGCATATCTCAAAAACTAAGAAAAAAACTATTGTATTTTCAGCAAATATTGTGACGTCGTTCTAAGAATAATAATAATAATAATAATAATAATAATAATACCCTATCCTGATGAAATGTGTGATTTTCCCCTCATGCTGACTTTGATTTGAAATACATACCGTTTTATCCTTTATCTTTTTCTGCACTTATCCCCATGCTCTCCGTTATTCCTTTCCGTCTTCTTCTTTAGTGCTGGGAACTTAACCTTTCACCCTAAAGTAGCGTGATTAGAGCAAAGCAAGACACTAGACTGAAAAAAGCAACTGTCAACCTAACTGAGACGAAAAACAGAGTTGGACATGACACTTAGCACAATGCCATTAGTGCACTGTCACTGCTGAGGCATGCACACACAAACACAAAGTTGAGAGCCCTGTGCAGCAGCTGATTAATGTCATGGGAAAACAGCAAAAAAGCCCCCCCCTTGCCCCCGTAAGAATAACATAGCAATGCGAGGGCAACAAAATAACGCTTTGGTGGATGATTGACTGTTAAAGAATGTAAGCAAAAGAACAACCGGATCATGGGATTATAGGAGGGCAAAGAAATCTAAATGATTTTACTTTTATCTACAATCTGAGCTCTACTGCTGCTTTAATTTGACCAGAATGTTTTTGTCAGCAATAGTAATACTATTTCATAATCGATTGATTATTGATTATTATTCAGAGTAATTAATTGAGTAATTAATTATTAAATTGTAAGTTGTTAGATATTAAGAGAGGGAACTATGACCTGTTTAACTTCCCAACACTAACGTTAACGCTAAACAGCTTATAAAACATAATTAAAACGACTTATGCCAAGATTTTTATTAAATAAAAACAAGAAATCTTTTATTTCGTAATCACTTGAATTTTGTGTTTTATGCAAATAACCCCTGTAGATGACAATAACATTGTCAAAGGATCGTTAATACTTTAAGTATTTTTCGAGACATTGGGGAATAAAAGGTTAGTCTAGAGCCTTGCTGTCAATTATAGTTCTTAGAAAGAATCTTGAAAAGGCAAAAAGTTGAATCGGCAGGTCAGACTTTTAAAAAAAATGCAATTTGTGCATCTTTAGTTGGAAGATAGGAAAAAACTAGATACTGCTAAAGCCTGTTGGACAGGCCCCCATACTCAACCAGTGCGTCAGGGGTCTGCATCAATGTCGGCAACACACCTTACCGGTTTTGGAACATGGATCCCGTCTAGTTTACCATGCTGTGGGAGTGACATTTTACTGTGTCATCACCATTCATATCTATATAACCAATGCCCCAATCCAAAAAAGAAAAATAAGATAGCAAATTACAACCCATCAGCCCTTGAGATTTGGGAACACTGTAATGAAAAGCCGACCTATGGGAATCCTTTTTAATCACATAAAAATAATGGCAAATTTGTTTCCCCCAACACCGACTCAGATAAACAATTCTAATAGCAGGCCTGCTCTCCGGGATCAAGCCAAACCATTTATCAGCGATATGTGTAAACATTGTAGCAAATGCACTCCGGTTCCCAAGTGGTCCAGCACAGTGTCAGAAGGGGAGAGGTCGAGATGACTTCCACAGAAACAGAAGAACGCGGGGAGAGGGAGGAGAAAAGGCGTCAAATTAATAAAGGGAGAAGAGCGATGTAAGAAGAGGACGGTGAAATTGAAAATGAGCACAGCGAGGTAGAACAAGAGACATTACAAAAACACCACTAGAGCGTTAATTTGTTAGAGGTACGAAGCCACTCATGCACTATTAAAAAGCAGACTCCTGCAGGGATATTGAAACAAATAAACACTCCACAAGCCTCTCCAAATCACACAGATGTGATGGTACTGCAGGCCGTACAATGTGAAGTGGCAAAAACCATGCACAAACAAAGCGCCACAAAGGACTGAGGTACACAGAGGCCACCGCTGTGGAAGTGAATTGACGTCAGCGAGTCCTTGACGCACTACAGATTTTGCTCCTCTGAAATGCACTCTGGTCTCATGAGAGCTGAGGGGTCTATCTACACCTATGTCGCTGAGAAAAATGCTATATAACGTACTGCTGCAGATTTTATGGATGAAATGAAAATCATGATTTCACACTGTGGAGTGGTGGACCAGGGTGGTGGTTGCCATTTTTAAAAAAAGGGGACTGGAAGAAGGCCTGCACGATATGAGGGAAAATCTACGATATCCGATAACATTGTTGATGACGATACGACTTAAATAAACAAATATTGTGCACATATTAGCTTTACATTTCCTCTGTCCGCCCGGGTATCTTTTATATACAATTTTAAATATACTTTTGCTAAACGTTGTTTCTAGAGCGGCAGCGGTAACGTCCCTATATAAACTCATCAATATACCTCTGGAAACAAATCCATCACAGACATCAGTCAGTATCGAGTCGCTCGTCCTGTCCTCTGTCCTCCTGCTTTGCTCACCCCTTATAAATATTTGCCAAATTTTTACTAGAACACTGCTTACTAGAGGGCACATAAAGTCTTTAGAGTCTTCGTTAAGAACTACATTTACATGCACACTGTTATTCCACTAATATTCCGAATATAATATATGACAATATTCCGAATTTAATACACAACGTTTGGATATTCTGAATTAGACCTTATTCTGATTGGAGCATTTTTCATCTACGACATGTGGAATATGCCTTTTCGGGTTTGAGGAGCATTCTTTGGACATGAATACAGCTCATTCTGAATATGCGTTCCAATAAGGGTTTTTTTGTGGCACTTTGTGACACGCAGCCTCTTTCTTGTTTATGACAAGCTCAGTGCGTTGTACACAAACCAACCAGCAGAAAGCAGGAGAAGAGATGCATGCCAGGAAGGTCGGAAGGTGAAACACACCTACTTTAGGCATTAAAGTTAGGCACCTGGATATCAACAGGTTTTGTTGATTACATGGGTAATGAAAATTAAAATTCCACTAATATTCATGTCAACATGCAGCCGTGCAATTTTCGATTAATGTAAAACAGCCCCAAGCCGCATCATCACCGGGGCCATTGAATCCCATGTCGACGCTGTTCTCGGCTGTGTTTGACGTGTTAATGCCCCAACATGTCATTTCTTATGTCAAAATATGGAAAAGTTAAACGGCAGGAGCCGCTTGTGCCATTTTACATGCGTCACAATATGTTTTTTCTATGTTCTCCAGCGGTGGCAAAGATGTTCGACTGCGCAAACACAGCCTCTCTTTCATTTTTCCACCACTTTCTTGAAAAAGGTTGCGTTGCCATATTTGTGCCAAAACCTTTTGATATCCAAGTCCTTCGTAATACTTAAAAGAAGTTGTGTTTCTTCTTCGACCAGAAATGTGGGCTTTTCTTTTGGGCTTTTTTTGACAACTTATAGTTGAAAAAGATACTTGTCAGTGCTCTCTGGTGGACAAACTATATAATTGCATCACTATTTCTAAACTTCCACAAACAATTCTCTGTTATTTCTGTGCAACAAGTCCACGTTGCCTATTGGCCAGCATCTGCTACAATACCGATGCATCTTTGATGAGCTATTAACGACGATATATATCATAAAATAAATTTAATCAATTATATATGACATGGTCTTCCACATAGTCTACTAATGCATATTACCACTGGTAGCTGTTTTAGTGTTTCTTATTCATTCCAATGAAGATTTGTACCCTTACACGTCACGTGTCCCAATGAAATAACAAACAGGGGTTATACAAATGTTCTAACACTAGCTGAATTTTAGATGAATAGTTGTTTACAAGTTTTTGTGAGACAGAGGGGTGGATCATGGCACATGGTGGAAGTGGTGGTTTGGGGGTTGAAGATAAAGAGATACTTATAGATACATTTTTACCCTCAAGACCGTAAATGCCCACCCACTGTCTCCTGGCGAGCAAAAGTGTGACACGATGAGCAGCTCAAAGAGAGAATACTAGCTTTGTGCGAGAGCATGCGCTCGGGGAGATTAAAAAAAAAAAAGAGGGCAAAAGTGAAAAGAGAAGAAAATAATTCAGAAAGTCTCCCTCAAGCCTGTTCCTGTGGTGCAGCAGTCAGTGACACCTCAGGAGGAGGAGAGAGAGAGAGAGAGAGAGGGTGGGGGTAGAGTGTCAGTTGACTGTGGTGCACAAATACGGACAGAGGTACAATCAGCTCTTTGAGTGAGCACTCACCCAGCGACTAAAATAAGTTTAGTTAAGGCTTCACATTGGGACTGAGACTTGACTTAACTTTGTAAGTGCTCATTAAAACAGATGCCCTACATTCTTGGTCACAGGCTTAGAGTTACTGGTTTGGGTTCTGTAGCGGTGTTCAGTGTTGCTGATAAACATTGGTAATAAAAACACCAGGACAGATATTAGTTTTATTGTTATTAGTATTTTTGAACTAATACTTTTGAAGCTCATTGTTGATATCAATCTTTGAGAATAAAAAGAAATCAGAACAAAACATCGACCTATATTCATTTTTTTAAATAAACCAAATATGTACTGAGTGGGACATTTTAGTGCAGTTAAATATATAAATACGCATACATATACGCCGTTACTGATATTTCTTTGCCAAGCTCTAATCAAAAATTTAGAAACATAAAGATAGTGTATTACCTAATATACCTCCCAATGGGTTATAACACCACCGCATCATATACTGTAGTCATTCCTCCATTCATTGCAGCTGTAAGTCACTCAGATACATCTTTATTGTAAGAACGCAAATCTGTTCCGCACATTACCTTTCAAAACCTGACGGTCCATTATCAATAAATGTTAAGAACATATACGCCATAGGCCCTGGACAACTTGACTGTTATCATTTACATTGTTGCCTTCGTAGTACAATGACCGTGCTGCCTGTACATTTACAGTCAATCTCAACCACACTATATAGTCCAATGAGGTTTTGATAAAGCATGCGTGTCAACGTTAGTTGTTGAATGCTAACAAAATTAGAGATGAAACGTTAAGTTGATTTATCAATAACTCAGTCAATAGAAAATGAACCCATAAACATTTTGGTAAAAAAAATATTATTTTAGGTCAATTATCACACAAATATATAGATATCTCAATAAGGTGCCTTATGAAGGGGAAATGTCATACTTGGGGTTTACCTTGTTGGTCAGACAAACTAGCAATGGAAAACGTCCCTTTGGATTCTGGGAAATTTTAAAAAGCATTTTACACTATACTTTACGATGTTATATAGACTAAACAATTTATTAATTACTGAAATAAATTATTATTAGATGCAGCAGTAAGAAAAACAGTTGTTTTATCTTTGTTAAAACTATTGAGTGCTCAATTTTATTTAATCCCACCCAACAGGTGGTGACTGGCTTTGTTTTTCTTTACCTGTGACTAAGTTGTTAGGGGCCAGTACATGAATTACAGAGCACCTTTAAAGAGTGCAACAGTGAACATAAGCACCCCCCGCCCACAAACGCAAACAAGATGTCTATTACGGTGAATTTATGATGCAACATTTGCATAAATGAAAATAAATTTAGAAATGAAAGACACAAGACACTGCAATAACAAGATTAATAATGCAAACTGAGTTTTGGGTTAACTTGCAGCTATAACACTCAAACAAACACACACAAACACATCCAGATGAACATGCATGGACTAACTAACACGATTCCCTCAAGAGCACTCATGTAGAGGGAGACAGATGCAATCATCGCCCACCAGATACCATGAATTACTGCTTCAGTTCCCCTGGCACAAGACACTCACAAGGCACAGCACATCAAAGAACACATGCAAATCAAATATGCTATAGCCCAGTTAGTTGGGTTTTTTTTATCTGAAAACTAGGGCTGTATTCATATTCCCTGTTCACGGTTTATAGTGCATCTGTGATTACAATAGCGGTGAACACATAGAAAGTGAGATACGGAATGCGATACAAAGAGCTCCAGAGTTCACACGGACAATTTTTTTCAGAGTACCGCACATATGATGAGCGTCAAGAAGTAGCCCATTTATGTATTTAATAACTAATCTATAGTCAAATATCTCAACTATCATCACTTTTGACTTTCACATACAGAAACTCTCAAAGGCCACAGTCAAAATTCAAACGTTTCCCCCCCCAAAGAAAAACTATGTGATGACGGCACGCTGTTGCTATTATCTCTTGTAACATAGCAACCAAGTGACTTATTCTGTACATTTTCCATGGAAAATCTGTGGACCCAGCACCAAGGTCATAAGAACGACCCCAAGGGCAGCGGAGCCACCCCAACGCCCAGTACATCCAACGGTGAGGACTACAAAGAATGGGCTAACACACACGCATGCAGGCTAAGACACAGTGGGCTCTCTGCATGATGTAGGGCATTGTCTGTCGGCAACAGGAAGAGGAATGTTCGTCCTACCTTATTCTGAAGCAGCAGCGGGTTTTGTCTGATGAGGACGACTGGTGTCTTGACATTCAGCGCTGCCTTTAAAAACAAAAAAAAAGACATGTTAGGAGCTACAATATCATAGTATTAAAGACTAGCACATCTGAGTAAAAGGAGGGGATATCCAAAAAGCCGAAAAAGCTATGATCATCAAAATTAGGGTGTTTGGGTACCTATATTTATGCTCTTGTGGGCGTAAAGAAATCCCTTCACATTGAACTTGTGCAGCTGTGTATCCGTGCGGGTGGGCGAGCAAAGAGAGGTCATGACACGCAAGGGCTTATGTACGCCTGTATGAACTGCATGTGGCCCATCTCCCCCACTCAGCGAAGAATAAGTGTCAGCCCAACCACGAGATGAGAGGAGAGGGATAAGAATGGAGCCTTCAACGAATGAAAGTGTGGCATCTTCTGCGTGATTAGGTATTCACAAGCAGACAAGCCAAATCAGAGGTAATAGGGAAGACATCAGTTTGAAGAGCAAAGACAAATGAGAGAGGAGAGGGATGAGATGTGAGGGGAGGGAGAGAAACCCTCTGACTCAGAGCTCATTTGATTGCAGTAAACAAACTCTTCTCTATCCACTGTGACGTACACGGCCATGCTCACTGACGCGCTCCATCACACTCCTTTCACCACAAGCAGCGCGGATGGACATTGCTTTTTACTTCAATAGAGTCAATCCATTTAACCGCCAACTGTTGCTACACACTCAACCACATATTCGGGCCCTTGAAATGTGGATTAGCTCGTGTATCAACATGACACGGATACCGGCTTCCCTCCTCTCCTCCCCATCAGAGGGTGAAATGACACGATATCTCTGATCCTTTCAGAGCTTCAAAAAAAAATTGCATTAGGCCTCAGCTGTGCTTTCAATTTCTCTCGTTTTCGCCATTTCACCCTCTTTCTGCAGTACCTCTACCCACACATCAGGTGGGTTGTTCAAAAAAAATGCTCTTGTCAAAAAAAGGAAATCTTGCAAGTGGAATATAACCTGTTACTGATTCATTTCGATTACTAGAAGCTTCCCTGTTACATTAGGTTACTGCGAGGAACTGATTATGAAACAGTCTCAATTTTTTGGAGATGCGTCTCTATGACCTACATAAGTAAAAGAGACCATCAGCGAGAAGATTAGCTATTTCTATACAGCCAACACTTATTTCTTACTGGTGCTAATTTGCATTGCAACCTGTTAGGACATCGTAACAGCGCAATCTCATTAAAAAAAAAAATTGTACTTTTGGTTCAATTTTTCGATATCAACTATCAACGACTGAGAACATGATTGCAGATTGCCCTGACAATTTATTCATGTAAAATGTATTCATGCATTGTCTAAAACTCCTAATGAGTCTGCTGTGGTAATCAACTAGTGTCTTCCTTCATAAATATGTTTTCTACATTTTGAACTGGAAAACAATACCAGCCAGTCTAAGCTCTGAATCCCTGTTGGTAACGTTGAACATAGAGCAGTGGGCTCCTCTGTCACAGCATCACTCAGCTCTGTTGGCTTTTTAAGACGACAAACTGTGGGGAAGACATCTTTTTTGTGGGGGGGAAAAAATGTGTGAGCCATGCTGTTTTTTGACTTAGTTTTGTTTTAATCAATCAGTGGAGACAAGTGCTCCTTTTAACAGGCTTGTTCTGTGTTGTGAGGCAAGTTATGAAAATGCTGAAATTCTGATTATACTATATCTGTAGATGGGCTTAACTAAGCGTGGGGCACTGTACATGTCCTGTTTTTCACACTCTGAGAAGTTGATGTTGCATGGTTTATGGAATTTGACTTATCAGTTTCTTCATGCAACTATCACTTTAATACTGTGGCAGGTTGCCCAAGGGATTTTTTTGCAGTCATTAAACTGTGACTATTGACAAGCTAATTAAATGTTCTTAAAGACTGCCGACTCCAGCTTTAGGCCATCATGTATTTAAAACTATCTACAAATATGAGATGTGTAGCTTACAGACCCTTCCTGTTCTTATTTTCTTTCTGTGAGACTAATAATTTGTCTGGTCTTATCATACTCAGAATGTTTGCAAAGTCTGTATATACACTGGACGCTGTCAGATGTCAACATTTTTGAAAAAACAATCTCTGCAAAGCAGCGGCACAACCCATCAAAGAGGAAGCTTATCTAGAGGATTTATACTCCCAGTAATTCTGCCCACAGGAAGTAAATGTATATCTACAGAGTTATGGGGACAGGAGGGAATTAAAATGACAGTATCATTGCATTACAGCCCATGCACATGGCGGCAAGACAGCCCTGCAGGACTTACATGAAATATACCCTCACCTCTTCCAGAAATAAACTACTTCTATGTCTGCTTTACCTGAAGAAAAGGTTTATGCCATAATCTTAATACAATGATAATTATCATCATACTGTCACTCTGTATTAACTCCAAGTAAACTGTGTGTGTCTGCAGTGGTCAGTTTGTAGCATTTTCAAAGCCCTGTACGCCCACACGTCTGTAGGTGTGCTCCGTTATTTTTGCCTGATGATGTTCTAACTTCCTGGATACCCGACTCGGACGCTTCCTAGAAACGATCGATTGTCCATCTGTACACAGCAGAGGGTTGTGACAGCCTAAATGCATCTGAACTCATTTAAATAACCATAATGTTAAAAAATATATATTTCTATAGTCATTAGTGTGATCCAAGTATTGCATGAATTAATATTTAATGCCATTTAATTTTGTGCAGGGGGGAGTTTTTTCCCCCCGCTGCACAATATTTATTACAGCCATGAATGTGGTTGGTGCTCTGATAATTAAGATGGTCTCCAAAGGGACACCACATGCTTTGCTCTGAGTGTTGTGTGCATTCCTGTTATTAGATTTCATCAGCTATGCATGCAATTTTACTTCTGTGGAATGTGATAGCAGCAGTTCCAATTTCAGCTACCAGTTAGCTTTCCAGCCAACTCCAGCTTTCTTCAGTTTTTTTGAATTTTGATTTTGTCTTTTAGGCTGGAAGCTGTGTTTCGTCTATTACGAGCCACCTGCTGTGATTTGACGCTGGCTAAAACTGGCAGAACCATTTCTGGTAATGCATGTATTAAAGAATTCTGTCTGAACTGAGCAGAAACACTTATGAATATCTACTTTTCTGCTTTCTCCTCATCTTCAAAAGATCCCTGATGGCAGTGTTTTTATTCCAAATTTGTGCCATTTGGTGCAGTTGTATGATTTGATTTAAGGTTTCATAATAAAATTTTATATATTTATGATTCTTAGGCAGCCACGATAAAATTGACACAGATGGCCCTAAGTAGGAGAAACACTGATGTCAGTGTTGACGCCACGTACCAGGCGGCTTCAAAACCTCCACCCAAGGTTTAAGTTAGCCAGCATATTGCCAACTTTTTTTTTTTTTTTTTTTTAAGCACAAATAAAAGACCACTAAACAACCCTGCAGGAAGGTGCCGCATTGCCTGATGTTGAATGAATAAAGCCGAAGCGAACAATACAATGGTAGGGGAAACACTGGAATTCATTACTGTTTGCACACAAAAAAGACTTGGTGGCAGATTATGCACATTTCGTCTTGATTTATATACAAAGCAGAACAGAGTAAATAATATTTTTTGGTCAAACATATTATATCAAAAAGCAACAGATAACGAGGTAATCAGTCACAGCTTTACAGCTGATCTGTCACATCTCTTTGAGTCTGGAGTAAAGACGATAGTGAGCCTGAAGTGAAGGTGAAGATGTAGGACACAGACGACTGATGACTGATTGGAACATGTAAAGTATCCTGATACTGTCTGTCTGTCAACTACTCAATATCTCCTCCCACAGGAGACTTCTGTCTCCACTGTGGGAAACTAAAAAGAACAAAGCATGCTCATCGGGCAGCAACTAACAGCTATTTTAATTAATCTGTCGATTTTCACTTTAATCGGATTAGAAAAATTATATATACGGTAATTTTTGTATTTTGAAAAAAGATATTAAACTGAAAGTCAATTGTTATATTGAGCAAGCAATAAAAAATAACCTTTTAAATAATCAATAAATTTGTTAATTAATTCAAAAATAATGGTTAGGCACAAAAAAATAAAATCAGATACTGCTCAAGTTTTAGACTTTAGTCAATTTTATTTCACCTGTTTCCCACACATACCTCCAGGGCCCTTTTACACCATTGGGCAATCGGGCCTGAGCCCTGGTCAGGCCTTGGATTTAACAGTGACATGAGTGGTGCGACAATTACAATCCCGTCTGTCAATCTTTCGACAAACTTGATATCATTATTTACATATATTGTACTTTAAATGCTATTGCCCAATGAGGACAAAAATCTAACATCAAGGATTGCCCCTCTTTATTAGAGATCCACCTCTCATCAGCTGCTTATCGAAACCTCAACGGTTTTCAGCTGATCCTCGAGTACTTTCATATTTCCAGTTATTAATCTCATGTGCCCCAACACATGAAAGTTTAACGTCTGCACACAACGGCACAGACAGTAATTTCAGAGCCACAGACACATCACGTGTCGGTGATTGGAGTGAAGAAAACATAAAGCTCACAATTTGTCACAACTGCAGTAAAATATAAACTGTGAAGGAACAACTTAACTTAATCAGACACTTATAATTAATTCATGCTGCTCAGAGTAAAAGCAGTGACCTGCTCGTCTGCTGACAGCACGGGGTCTCTCCCAAACACCGTCCTGCTTTTAACGTAGCTAACAGCTAATGTTTACTGAGGTACCTTTGATTTGCATTATAGGGATTTTACTATCAATGGGATAGTGCTCTACTCAGTAAGTATGAGTTTTGGGTAAAGATAAATATGAATAAATAAAACGCTATCATGATGTGTTCAAATGTAAATTTAGAAAAAATGTAGTTTTTGGCAAGCAACTTGAATAAATACAGTTGTTTGAAGGAAATGTTAACACAGCAATATAAAATAGATATGAGAGAGGGAATTCTTTTTTTCAAACAAAGTAAGTACTTAAATTTAAATACAACATATACAACATTTTGTGTGTTTATGCAAATAACCACTATTGATGGAAATAAAGTAAAAGGTTTAACCTCTAAGAATTTTTGGCAGTTAAAACTGACTTTTGAAACCTTTGGAATTAGTTTTTGGCCCTGTTCTGGCACAGTGGTGATTAAAAAGTTAGTCTGGAGCCTTGCTGCCAAATTATAGTTATTCGGAAAATTGTAAACAGCAAAAATTGTAATCGGTACGAGATATATAATAATCATGGCAGAGTATTTCAGTTTATTATTGTACAAAAAGGAAAGCAAAATCTCCTACCGATATTGGCGTTTTATTGCCTTTTGCTTTCTTTTCAAGTACTAATTTAACCTTATTGTTAAAAACAAAAGAGGATTTATGTCATTTTGGAGTCTTACACGGTATTTCAACTTAACAAAGAGCTGTCTACATAAGAAGGAACTTCTGTTCTCACTGGAGGGTGACACACAATGATTTATATTTCTACATTAGTCAGCAGCATAAAGATGTGCATAATCAGTTTCCCCTGCTTAACCAACAAGTGTAACTACTGCAAAGTAGACCAGACTTGAAGTGAATACATCCCCTTAATAAGGGCACCAAGATTTTACTTTATGGCCACCAAGTACCTGTACCCGACCTGTATTTAAAAAGGTCCAAACACTGGCAAAAAGCGGCCATTTACAAAAGATAAAACATTCATAAAAGTGTGGTACAACCTGGGAGTATCAAAAACAGCTAACAAGTGCCCTCTGGAGGGATGTGCTAGCCTTTAGCCTTTAGCTAACGCTAGCCGTAGCACGCGCCATTACCTTTAACTAGAAGTTTAGCAGAAGTGTAGTTTTTCCAGACACACGAGCCATGCGGCTTAATTAATAAAAATGCCAAAAGTCAGAGAACTAAGGAGACTGTTGTGTCAGCATGTTCAACGTTAGCAGCCAAAAGCAGAAAGCTCACACTGAACTAAGCTAACGTCTTAGCATGCTAATTACCGTCTCACCTGTCTCTTCGTGAGCTGGCGGGCTTCCTCCGGTGCTGTGCTGAACCCACTCCGTTCAACGAGTTACCGCTAACCTCATCTGGTTTGTGTGTCCGTGGCACACGTTCAAAAACCCAGAAAAACTAACCCCAGCTTTGAAGATGTTTCCAGAATTCGTTCAGTGTAAAATATTATTATATTATATTATTATTATTATATATTTTGTTGTTGTTTTGTACCCGTTTCTCAAATTGCGGCTCCCAACCCAAACAAAGATCCTTACCGGAAGTGGGATCAACTCCAATGATTTATGCGACGTCAAGTTTAGGCGTTTTATTACCTAATGCCTTAATATATATTTTGCTGATATTTCAAAATACATTTGTTTTCATATTTCTACGTCATTTTTAAAAAAATATTTAATCTTGTATGGAATCACCCGGTAGCACCTAACATAAATTCAACCTTGGTCCTCCTGCAGGCTCCTCGTTCCGCAGCCGGACTCTACTTGGTATGCCGCAAAGACCAAGGCCAAATAGAGTGCGCATCACATTAATAATTGAGATGTCACTCATCCAGTAGTTACTGTTGAAACTCCAATTTAAGGTCCACTTCCGGAGGTTTCAGCCTCTAAGGCTACTACTGTTTCCAGAGCTTTCAACATTTTCTGTTGACATTGAGTTGTTGTTTTTTATTTCAAAATAATAACCATATTCTAAATTAATTTGCAGACAAAGAAAGGTAATTTAAAGAGGAGAATACAGCAATCATTTAGATAGCCATGGCTATTATTTAAAATCAATCTGTATAATTGCTAAGGTTATAAAAATACATTTACACATCCTGCAAAACATGGATCCTATTGAAATACTTGCATGGTATTAATGTATAGTATTTAATTAGGGCACAGCCTGGTGACGGTGGTTTCTTTTATTTTCATTAGAAGCATAATTATTTCAGATCACAACCATGTATTTGTGTATATGATGTAAAGAAGGGATTATAATTTGTCATTTAAAGCAGGTTAAAGCATTATTAATGCTATTAATACATTTTGATATGTCTCTCTTTAATGTAATTTGTAGTGATTTGCTCGAACTGCTTGTTCTATCAGTTTCGTCTATCTCAGGACCCAAGCTCAACATTTTAAGGAGCCAGATGTGGGGTTCTTGTGTTTGAGTGGAGTTACGACACTACCCTCTTGCTTGGGTTCCACTGGTAACCCCCTCTGTGACCTGGCTGGCTTCGTTCCACTGTCTCTCCCTTGTGTGTCCCTGTCTTCCCCTCTCCTCTTGTGTCCTCCATGTCCCAGGTTTTCCTAGCTGTGTTTGTGAGTATCTTGCTTCCTATCTTTCCACATATCTGGACCCTGCATATCAGCCCACCTGGCTTCAATCAGCCCATGAATCCACCGTAAAAAACTTCACTACGTCAAGAAAGGCGGATAAACTCTAGCTTATCACAAGGAGAATAGAGTCAGACAGATAAGAGAGTCACAGACTGTTGACTGATCTCAAATATTGGAGTGCAGAAGCTGTAGAGCCAAAACAATGCAAAACCAAAGTACTGGAAGTTTAGCTGCCAATAAAATGCAATGGCTTGTAACTTGACTGAATGCTAAGCCTCGAGATTCCCTGCGAGGATGCATCATGTCTGTAGCGCTGAGGTTTATAACTGAGCCAGTTTTAACAGATGGGCAAATGGAGAGCTGCGTACATTCGATTGTGCACACAACATCAAGCACTCAGTGCATCTAAAATCTACCATCACCCCAATTTAATGAGAAGCAAGACACCAGGGGAAGGATTTCCACCATTGTAGGTGCATACAAGTATTGACCAGGCCTTTGGGGATTTGATATTCATCCAAGGTAATTTTACTGATTAGTTTTCCCTCCCTGGGTGAAGGTAGTTAATCAGTAAAATCCCCTGGGGTGAGCCTAAAAAATCCAAAAAATCATTCCTCTTTTCTTCTGTGACATGAAAACCGATGCTGGTACCACTTTGTTGCTCTGTGGAAGAAGAGACAATGTTTCTTCTCCAGGGAGCTTTTCAATTGGGACCACACACAACATATGATACCACTGACAAAACATGATGAACATATATTGACAAAGTGTAAGTATTGGAGTTTAATAAATCATAACATCTCCTTTTTTACCGTTTTAAGTGGTTTTATTCCTGTGTCAAAGGTGTATTTATTCTATATTTGTTTTTGGCAGTGGAGCAAGCTATTCAAATTGACATATTGTCATTCATGAAGTTATGTTTGTTTGTTTACACATATAAATAATTTAGAACAGATACAATATTTAATTAGCAAGAGAAGGAGGGATTCCTCCAGAGGCTTGGAAAGTGGCATTCTCCAGGCAGCATATCCTAGGAATTTCAGTAACGTTATAAACACAATTTGTATGTGTCTATCAATAACTTTGGACATAGTAGAAAATGGGTGGAATGCAATCACTTTCCTATTTCCACATCCAATAGATGCAGACAACATTAACATTCGTATGGAGTCGTGTCCCTGGCAGCTTGACAAGTCCAATATTCACTCTGCTTTTAGGTCTGTTTTGATCTCTGCCAGGCCCCGAGGAAAATATCTGGCCCCTCAGCTGGTCGTTAACTACGTCGGCCTGCTGACTGATGCTGGGGAGCAGTATACAGGGCGCTCACGGTGATTCTGCTGAAAACAACTGCTTACTGCTGCTGAAAACAAGGTTGTTGAGGACAGTCTGTGGGTCAGAAAACCAAAACAAAGAGTTAAAAGAGGCAAACAAGCTCGATTAAACCAAGGCAATCTTATCAGTGAGTTCACCAGGCAGCCTTTTTATATAAGTGATCTATTGTTGTAAAAATATGATCTATTGCAGCTTTAAGTAATTCAGGCGTTATAATCAACATCATAGATTGTGTTTGATTAATACTTTGCAAAAAAAACACGAAAAATACAAAGGTCAATTTTAGTTTTTTGGGCTGACAACGAAACTCCAAGAAGTCACTGTTATGAGCCGAGTACAAATAACGCCCTATAAAACCAAGACTTGGTGTCGGACAGAGCCAGGCTAGCTGTTTGACCCTATTTCCGGCTGCTGGCTGTAGCTTCAGACAGACATGAGAGGAGTATCAAACTTCTCATCTGATTCTTGGCAAGAAGATAACAAGTGGTTTTGAAACCACGCTTTCTTTGAAACAAATTGCTACATCGATGCACGCAGATGTAGTCCAAGACACTGCACATCATCAAAAAATTATGCAACATGGTGGGCAAACGGCCCACGATATTGGCAGCCTTATTACATAAGTGATCTATTGTGGTAAAATTATGATCTGTTGCAGCTTTAAGTAATTCACCATGAAAAGCCAATGAAAAAAGGTTTGTACGTGAAAATGTACATATCCCTAAGGAAAATCCCATGTTAACGAGCAAATACAGAAAGGCTGGCATTTTGGATAAAGTATGGACGTGACATTCATGCGTTTGCACTGGGTGTGCATGCAAGAAGCTTTAATTGGCTACAACGTGTTTACTAAACTCGGGTTATGACGCTTATGACAGGTCCACTCCATCAACTGCGGAATTCGTCGTTTGATTAAGGTGCAGCAATCATACGTAGCCAAACGCCTTCCTCTTTAGCTCATCCCCTAAACCTCCTTTTGTCCTACAATATGGGAAAAGAGGTGTGGCACTGATGACGAGGAGAAGCGGCCCTCCATCGCACAAAGAGAGACCCCAATGATGTATCTCATGTCTTTTTTTTAATTGTAGGCCTGGATATCTCCCAAGTTATTCAAGCCAAGTTTTGTTTCTCTCATCCATCTCCGTATTGCAGACACGCCCCCCAGTCACTGACTCTGACTCACCATATATGCCCTGAATATCTTTTCACTTGCAATCCATTACATGTGCGCGTTCATTTGCACGCTATACAGCACGTCAATAAAGTATTTAGCGTTTTTTCAGTCAGGCAGAATATTGAGGTAATTAGGCATCCACCCACATGTGAATTGAGCACAGGGCACACATGCAGGCACTCGCTAAAGCCACACATGATGGGTCTTTGGGAGACGTGTCAGGATATATCACTGAGATAATCGGTTCAGAATATAATATACTTTTGCACAAACGTCATGACCAAACTCACATGTTTGCACAAAATTCCCCTGATAGTGACCACACTCAGGAGTGCATTCCCACAATGCAACAGGGTGATAATATCCGGGAATGCCATTTCTGTGTAGGCTACGTCAGGCACTGATCGATGAGTCTGCAGTTGCATGCATTGAGTTTAGGGCTCAGCTGATTTGCTGCTGCTGCATGTGATTCTGCACACTTACTTCAACAGCTACCGTTCCTAATGTGACTGTGTTCTGTGAGTGTGTGTCTACTGCATGCGTGTGAGAACCACACACTCACAGGTCAGGTGGCCGTTCCCACTTCCACCATGCCAAGAGCACTAACAGATGCCAACTTGTGTTATCCCAGAGTCACGTGTCATCACTGTTCACTCGGTGCCCACGGTTCTTAATAAGCAAACTGGAGAATTTCTCAGCTGTCAATCAGTAACACCGTCCCTATCAAAGTACCCGCTGCCCTCATTGCCCCCACTCTTGTTTCTGATCACACAGTTCTGCCGCTTTCGTCACCGGGCACCCAAGGGCCTTTAGCAGTCGGAGGCTGAAACGCTGTCATGTGTTTCACTGGAACAAGAGTATGAAATGTCTTGGAGAGGATCATACATTAAAAAGGAAATGAGGGCACACATGCAAAAACACTTTTGTAGGCCTGAGTCATTTAGACCCTGAAGGGGAAGAATTAGAGGGGAGTGAATAAATATAATTTACTGTTCCTAGTTTGAACTGGTTTTCATGCTTTTATATCGCTTTAAATTGTTTCTTGCAGCAAAATCCACTCTGGACTGCTGGGGATTTTTATTATGTCTCTGCTCTGCAGTGCGCTTCCAGAAAAATATCATCGACATCTCGCAAAATGGCTTTGACATTTGACATTCAGCATTAACGAATGACTGGCATGAGAACACCGTCTGTGTACTTCAACATCCTGGAATAAGTGTATACCCTTTTCTGAAATATGGTGTACAGAGTGATATCTACATAGCACAGAGAGGCTAACAGGAAATAGTTATCTTAACCATCAAGACGACTTGTCTCAGAAGTCTGGCAGCATACTAGATGGCAAACAAGAGTTTCCTCTCTTTGCAGATGGACTTACAGATTTCTACCGTGATGTTGCAGAGTGATGGATATCAGAAATATTCAAGCATCAATACAGAATGCTGCTAAATATGCCTGCAGGAGGAATCTTCTTCGTCTTCCTTCAATGCCTGCACCCTTTTCAGGCAATGTAGAATAATTTAAGATGCAATAATATGATAATCATTACTCTCTGCACATGGACACGTATATATGTGCTGGTTGAGTGCTCTATGAGTAGAGAAGACAACACTGCAGATTTCTGAAGATGTAGAAAGAGATAATCTACGTTGTGTGCCTCATTCTTTGTCTGGTGGCCTCATTCTTGGTTTCTAAAGTGGACAAAAAATGAATACCCAAACAAAAAAATACAGTGAAAATCTTTCAAACCCAAGGATATATTCTTGATCAAAAAAAAAAAAAAAAAAAAAAAGGATTGAATGCTGAGACTGTGATAAAAAATAAATGCCTCTTTCTCCTGGATGCTCTCCTCCTGTTAGTCACATGGAGCCCTTCATCCACACTGATGATGAGAGGCCGACCACTGAAATCAGTCACTGTTAGGACTTCAAAGCGGGGGGGGAGACTGTGTGATGATGCCAGGAAACGAAGGTCAGCGGCCTCATTTATAACACAGCCTTATATTCCAATGTCTTCTTGTGTAATGACGCGAGCAGAAAGCCACAACCAGCAGCTACTGTATTAATAACAACTTGTTTATTCAAGGCATTCTGTATTTCTAAGACAATCTAGTTTCAGTAATCAACATCATATATTGTGTTTGATTAATCCTTTGCAAAAAAAACACGAAAAATACAAAGGTCAATTTTAGTTTTTTTGGCTGACAACGAAAGTCACTGTTATGAGCCAAGAACACATAACGCCCCATAAAACCAAGACTTGGGTTCGGACAGAGCCAGGCTAGCTGTTTGCCCCTATTTCCGGCTGCTGGCTGTAGCTTCAGACAGACATGAGAGGAAAGATCACAAGTGGTTTTCCCGCCAAACTGCCAGAGCCTGAGCCACACCAGCTCCTCTCCTGTTGTGTCCCTTACTCAGCCTACTGTACTGCTGTATAGCTTGGAAAGGACACGACACGTTCACATCCACCCAACACATCCTGTTGGCCTTTGTGCGCCAGATATGACACACACACACACACACACACACACACACACACACACACACACACACACACACACACACACACACACACACACACACACACACACACACACACACACACATGGAAACTCATACTGTATGTCAACAAACATCCTTCCTGTTGCATTCTCATAAACCTTTCTCTTCTCTCTTTCGGTCAGCCACACACACACACACACACACACACACACACACACACACACACACACACACACACACACACACACACACACACACACACACACAGACAGACACACACACACACACATGGAAACTCATACTGTATGTCAACAAACATCCTTCCTGTTGCATTCTCATAAACCTTTCTCTTCTCTCTTTCGGTCAGCCACACACACACACACACACACACACACACACACACACACACACACACACACACACACACACACACACACACACACACACACACACACACACACACACACACCACAGAACACTCTCGAAAGATTTGAAAATAAACTTTTTTTAGACAAGATTGATGTCGCACTGATTACTGTGGATCGATAAATGAATTATACAGCAGAGCGCTGCTAACGCTTGAGCTGAGTATGACAGATTTAATCTCATTTGTTTTGTTGATGTCTGTGATGGTGTGTGTTTGTGTGTGTGTGTGCCCATGTGACAGCATGTGTGGCCAGTTACAGTATGTGTGTGTATGTGTGTGCTGGCATTCACAAGTGCGTATCTGTTTGTGCAGTTGAGTGTTTGTCATATGTCTCTCTATTTTAGGATTGAGTTTGTTTTCTTTGTGCGTGCTTTTGTGTGTGTGTGTGTGTGTGTGTGTGTGTGTGTGTGTGTGTGTGTGTGTGTGTGTGTGTGTGTGTGTGTGTGTGTGTGTGTGTGTGTGTGTGTGTGTGTGTGTGCTCCGACTCGGTTTGTTTGTGTTTGCCTCAGCGCATGTGCGAAGAGCATGTGTGTGTCAAAATGAACGTTGTGACCTTTCCATGATAGCCGGGCTAAATAAAGACCCCCCCCCCCCCCCCCCAGCTCCCCTCTCTTTATAATGGGCATCCTTGCTTGTGAGTAGCTCACAACTGCACATAATCTCCTTGATCCATCAACGCATCAGCTGCAGGTTTGACGTATGTGCACTAGCACTTTTCAATCAGATGATTCAGCTCTAAGTTGGATTCCCATCAGAGTTCTAGCTAAACTTAGATTTTTCCAAGAAACAAAGCAACTAATAGAGTTATTACAGCAGGGCCTGTTGCTCCCCATGATAATAATGTGACAATCTGGGCCCTTCGCGATTCTTTTCCAGGAGGCACAATAAGGCATCAGTGTTTATGGCCGTGAAAAACATGAAAGTAATTGTGTCCACAGGGAAAGAAGAAACGAGCCTCATTCCGAATTCAATGGTGAGGCCACGCAATAACGTGTCTGAAAGTCATCACACTTCCAGCTGGGAAATTGTACTGGCTTTTATTTTGACACATCTTTTATGCGTCAATTAGTGAACTTTTATTTGTGTCTTTTGTAGTCTGGTTTATTCAAAGTCGCACACTCACACACGCACACATGTGTCTGCACTTGTGAGGACTGTCGTTGTAACAATGATCTCTCAGTCAGTGCTATAAACACATGAGGTGGTGCCATATCTCACTGGACCAGCGTGCCATCCTTTACACCTATCTTTGACCTATATGTGCTGTATTTTATTTGATGTAAAGTTAATGTTTGGAGCAATTTGTGATATTGTAACTCTATCCAGTTCAATTCAATATAATTAGATTTATCCCTGCAGGGGCATTTGTGGGCAGCTACTGTCTTTACATAAACATTTAAAAGAACTCAACTGTATTAATAATTATTTATTTTGGCATGAAAGTGATTTGGCCAACATGCAAAGTTCCCACTGTTGGCATCAGTTAAAGCCGGAAAGAATAAATAGTCATATCGTCCACAAAGAAGAAGAAAAAAAAACACTGTTAGTGACAAAAGTTAAACAATCAAAGGCTCTAAAACTTTATGAGTAATGTGAATATCGAATAACATTTACACGGGATGTAGGGTAGCGATGAGAGTTTACTCACTAAGATGCAGTCAGGAAGGTTAAATATATATTATTTACGGTTATTGGTGTACGTACAAACCTTTGCTCATTATGTACTTTTGCTACCTTCTGCAATAGCAATCGTTGCCAGGGTAACAGCTAAAAAAGGGGCAAATAAAACAATAAACAACCTCATGCCCAACCCAGAACTCCTTAACCATGTTTTTGAAGAAAACGTCCTTATTTTCACACCATCAAGGTTTAAAGCTCGATTTGGTCCTCCCAAAGATAGATCTGCCCACACACACAGACACACCCATTAACTATGGAGTGTCCTTCCGTTAAACAGCCACACTCCTAAAGCGATTATAATCATAATTGCCCCTTGCTCCCTAAAAATTACGTTTTTATCACAGATTTCACAAAGCGCATTTTAATGCCTCCACCTTCGTGTGCTCCGTCTCTCATTTCTCATCCTGCCTCTTGGGTGTTTTTTTTCAACAGCCAAATTACAGAGTGAAGAAATCTATCTGCCGTCATAACGTGCAGGAGATTGGAAATGGAAAAAGGCTCCGCGCCGGAACACCCTCGAAACACATACATATTCATACTGCCGAATGCCACATCCATCATAAATTAGAAGATGAGCATTAATGTGTGTCTGTCCGTGTTCCTTCTGTTTGTGTGCGTTTGTTGTCTGTGCGGACAACTGTACTTGCCTCTGAGCTTTGCGTGTGAAATTGTATTCTTAAGGCTACTACATTATGGAAAGTAGAGGCTAATGAGTATGTTGTGCCTCATGCTGACTCTCCGGAGGGTCCACTGCCACCGGGCCAGGCCTGCTTTATACTCCAGATGAGGCTATAAAGAAGGAGCAGCGTATAGGGACTCTATGTAAACCTGCACATGGTTTGCTCATGACGAGTTATCTGTTCGCCTCCTTGTGCACCTCCAACCACAGCACATCCATAAAAATGGAATGTAATTGCAGAAAGGCGGGGCATCGTTTTGTGTGTGTGTGTGTGTGTGTGTGTGTGTGTGTAGTGAGAAGAAAAAGCAGGACAGAAAGGCTTGATTCAGTGCTTAGAAATCCCCCGGACTGTCCATCAACATAAATCAATTCACCGTAGACCTGCTGACCTCAAATATAACAAGCTGTCCCTCTAAGTGTGTGTGTGTGTGTGTGTGTGTGTGTGTGTGTGGCTGCATATGTGTGTATTGAGTCATGACTTGAATACAATATGTGACACTTGGTGCAGAATGAGACATTCAATATGTATGTGTGCGTGTGTATGTGTGTGTGTGCATTTGTGCATATGTGATATTTGGCCACATGCTCCAACCCCTTACGGACTTCCTCTGTGTTTGTTGGCAGCAGGCGACATCGCTGCTGCAGCCTACTTCTCATGTCCCACTGTGATAGGAAATTTTCCAATGACATCTTGAACTGCCATCAGTGCTCAATGTTACGGACTATTTCCTGAAGTTGCGTTGGTTTAACTATATGCTGAAAAAAAACATGATTCTGTTAAAGACTCTTGTGACGATAACTGCTGTTAATTCTCTTTCTGGGAAGTATCTTTCTCCCTCATCCCTGATATCATATCAATATATGAAATGAACGAACACCGGGGAAGGACTCATGCTTTTTCAAGTAGCTTTATTTTTTCCGAACTGGAGAGGGTTTGATGACAGATGGGAGGATAGAAGATTGTTAAGCTCAGACCGTACAGTTTGGTCCAAACGCAGTAGGAGAAGAGACAATACAGGCGGTTTCAGGCGAGAGGACGGTGATCAAGAGGCGTATTACTGCATCTGTCACCTGTAAGCCGTAAGTCATCTTTAATATAATAAACAAAGCAGCAGTCTCAACACATAAAGCCATGGTGGGGGTGGGAGGGGGGAGGGACTGGGTTTCATTTGGATGCGGCCCTGGATTAATGGCCTCAGGTATGGTTGCTGTAGCCGTTGAGAGAAAACAACCAGTTGTATTCGTGCGTGGAGCTCTTGCTCTCAGCCATTTTGTCAGTGATTTGAGTCTCCAAGCATCTCTGCGTGGTATGGATTGTAGCCTTAATGTCCCGAAAAAAGCCTGCAAATCATCCAACTGAAACTGGCTACGGGCCCATATTGGCATTTTTTCGAGTTCGACGTTTCGCCGCGGAGAGACTTTTCCTGCTCCGGTTTGCTCGATATGTGCTTGTGTCTCTGATTGAACATCTGTTTTAACCGTGTTATAACTAGATGAAACAAACGACAAATGTTGCATTGTAGTTTCTGCATTATGCACATAACTCAAAGCTCCTTCGGTTCACCACAAATGCCCCCCACCCCCCCTTAAACTGAAATACAGCTCAACCCCCACAAAGCAGGAGCTCCATGGCATTCAAGGTGTGAAAAAAAATTCTGTACAGTGTTCTTGCTCTTTGATATCTGTTCCACTTTTTCTTTTCTTTTTTTCATTTTCAGAATAAAAGCACAATAACTGAACAATAAATAGGTAATCAGACAGAAAACACAAAATCTTCTTGAAATAAATAATACAGTGTTTTCAATCTTTGCCTTCCCGTCTCGCACACCCTAACATACAAAGTGATGCTTCATTAAAGCAAACACAGAGCCACCGGATGTCACTGAGTCGGGCTGGTGTCCTGCGAGGCTCTTTGGTCCCTTGAGGGCAATCACTAAAAGGACTCTCGGGTTCAGTGACACTTTTTTGTGCAGCTGATCACTCCGTCAAGTAGAAACATTCACAAAGTGATGCCTGCACCAGAAAATCTGGACTCTATTCTCATATCAATATTACAGTAAATCTGTAGCACACAGCAGCTGGAGGAGGCAGACACTCCCTAGAGAAAAACACCAAAGTCAACACGCACACACACACGCACGCACACGCACACACACACACACTCATACAGGTCAGCAGTATTAGACAATTAGTAAATTGAAGTGTCGCTGCTGACAGCCCTTGTCCCACTGAGTTGATAAGCCTGTGTGCTGTTTCACATACACAGACAAACTTTTTTCTTCTTTTGTCGAGGAAGCTGACAGAGAGCCTCAGTCCCATGGTGAGAAGAAATAAATGCACCATTCATACTCTCGCCTCTCAGCTATAAACCAAATGCGCCATGTGGAGGGAGGCCCACTGTAGGCAATGATGTGCCAGAGGCGTTGGTTAAAGAGTGACTCAACCAAATGGCTCTCACAGTAACCCCGAGTAGGCGTAATTAGGGCTAACATTACACACCCATAATTGCATTGTTCGTCTGTCCTTCACAGGCAATGTAAATGTCAACCTGCTTAATCAGGTTTCTTGAAAATAATGTTACGTAAGAAGAGTCTAGTTGTTGTTTTTGTTCAGTCTTCAGCAGATGCACCTCCCGTTGGATATCGCGAATAACCTCTGAAGCACTTTCAAGAGGCTAAAAAACTGTTTTGAATGTCTCCTAAATGTCCAAATACTGAGTTCATAAGAAGCAGCGCTCAGTCCAGTCCATAGTCCAGGTAAAGTTAGGAGATAACCATAGGAGAGGATGAGGAGGGTCCTACTTTTACATCACAACAATAACAACAACAACGAATGTGGTTCTCTTTGCAGTCCAAAGTCTTATTGTGACTTTCATGAAAGGCCGAAAGCCAAGAGTGTCATTACAAACAACCTGAGTGTCGGTTAAAGACTGACGACAAAGGCCGAGGTGTCTGGCGTGTGCCGGGCCCTCCTCCTGAAAGCCCACGAGTTCAGCTGTTCGAGTCCGTGCTATCACATCTGAAATCGTCAGGAACCTTGTTGTTAGGATAAAACTCGAGGAACACATGTTTGCCCCGCGGCTCTGGCAAATTAAGACTGCAGACTTGAGAAATCACCGCTAACTTTGTGCGCCCCCCCCACCCACCCACCCTTGTGCTCTGTATTGATGATTAACATTTCCCCAGGCTAAGGTCACTTTTCCTTCTTTGCACAAAAAAAAACAACCTTATCATACATTAAATTGTATTAATTCAGGAGTTCATTCTAAGTGTTTTTTCTTGTGTCCCACTATCATCCTTCTGCCCCACCCTTTGCGTCTCCCAGCATTATCCACTGTCAAATGTGATCTGGAGATAAACACTTTGCAATCAAAGTCTTATCAGCGACGTTGAAGTGCTGAGCAGTTAAGTGTCTCTACTCCATGTCCTGTTCTCACCCCACACCCTGTAAAAATCTGTGTGTGTGTCTGCTGCAAGCTGCCATTTCACAGTCCAAGTTGCCTGTTTCCAACACACTGTGGCTTGTAAAAAAAAAAAAAAAAAAAAAAGAGTCTCTCAGTTCTGAATTTTACCCCCAAATTTCCACAGATCGCCAGGTTTTTGAACAGCCCTTTGATTGTTCTGAAAATGGAAATGATTTCTCTTTTTTTTTTTATATGCCTCAAAAATTGCATTTTTTTGGGTGTGTCAGTTCGTGTCCATGTCCTTTAAGAGCGGATTGGTCTGCTAAAAGAAGGTACCCTTGGTGGTTCTGCACACTATCTTTTTGAAGGCCTTTCTGAAGTCTTTGTTGAAGATGGTGTATATGACTGGGTTGAGCGAGGAGTTGCAGTAGCCGATCCAGAAAAAAAACGTGAAGAGGGGCCCGGGGATGGCGCACGTATCCGGGCACACCGCCTGTAGAGAGTAGGAGAAGAAGAACGGGAACCAGCACACCACGAAGACCCCTATGACCACCGCCAGGACGAACGTGAAACGCTTCTCCCGGTTCACCATCGCTTTGCGCCTCGCCGCCCCGGGGTTGTTGTCCGTTTGGGACTTCCTCCCAGGCACCAGCCGAGCCCCCTTGGAGGTGGCGATCATATCCCGGTAGCGCTTGACCGACGCCGGGAGTGGACCCCGCCCGGTGACCCCGGCATGCTGGCGCTGCCCCGGTGTCCTCCGTGGCTGTGCTCCATGTCGCTCTCCGTGCTCGAGCTGTCGCCGTTGTTGTTGTCGGCTTTTTTCCAGCCCTGCTTCTTCCCCTTCTTCCCCTTCTCTTTAGTCTTGGCAGGGGCGGACTGGGGCTCTGAGGGGGGGCTGGAGGGCCCGTGAGGAGAGGTGTCAAGGGAGGTCGTGACAGGGGTCATCGCGAGAGAAGGGGACGGGGGTTGCAGCAGGTTATTGGAGGTGGGGTTGTGGGTGGCTTGAGTGTCTCCTGGGTGAGGGGATGGGGTGATGGCGAGGGTGGGGGGTCTGGTGTTGGAGGTTTTGTTAGACGAAGGGGGCGTGCTCTCTTCGTCGTCCTTCCCGTTGGCCTGCAGGCGTCGCGGAGGCTGACCCGGCGTGGCCGAGCCCACCCCGTCCTTCCGGGGCTCCCCGGCGGGCAGCGCGTCCTCTGCTTGGCGATCTGGTAGATCCTCACGTAGACCAGGATCATGATGAGGCACGGCGCGAAGAAGGAGCCGATGGTGGAGTAGAGGATGTACCAGCGCTCGTTGTTCAGCTGGCACTGAGGGCCCCTCTCGCTGCCCTCCTCCCCTGCCTCGCTCTTGTTCAAAGAGAGCAGCGGCGGGAAGGAGATGATGGCGGAGATGAGCCACACCACCACGATGGCGGCCTTGATGCGTTTGGGAGTCCGCTGGCGGCCGTACGTCACCCGGGAAATCGACAGGTAGCGGTCCAGCGAGATGGCGCACAGGTGCACGATGGAGGAGGTGCAGAACAGCACGTCCAGCGCCAGGTAGATCTCGCACCACAGGGACTTGAAGTACCAGTAGCCGAGCAGCTCGTTGGCCAGGGAGAAGGGGATGATGAGTGTGGCCACCAGGATGTCCGCAGCGGCCAGAGACACCAGGAACAGATTCTGCGGGCCTCGGAGAGCCCGGCTGGTCAGCACCGCGATGATGACCATGATGTTCCCCACGATGGTGAAGAGGACCATCAGGGTTATGGCGGTGGCGAAGGCCGCCGTGGCTTCGGGGGAGTAAGGAGCCGGCTTCAGGATGCTCTTGTTGCAGGGCACGGAGGCTCCGGAGATGCTCAAGCTGCTGCTGTTCCAGCCGCTCAGCTCCATGGAGCAGCCGTTCTCCAGAACCGAGGCCATTAGGTTTTCCAGTCTTTACAGAATAAAAACAAAAAAAATGTTTTTTTTCCCCACTGAATAAAATGTGTCTCTAACATGAATTCCACCTCTACGGGTTTCAATAAGTGTGTCATGAGATTCTCATACATGCATTGGCACAATAAAATACAGTGTTTGCGTTTTTAATAATAACGTGATTATAATAAAGTATAATTTGTATGTTATTTACCTCAGTCGCTCTCGTTTGGTCCCTGTGTTGTTTCCAAACGGTGGCTCTCTTGCATCCTCCACGGCAGCTCTCTCAAGTCCATTTTAAGACGGCAACACGGTCCCGGGTAATGCGTCAAGACACGGATCACTGCTTTTCAATTTAAAAAGAGTGCCACTTCGTATAACAGATGCCCTCCCCCCCCCCCACCCCACCCCCCACCCTTAAAAAAAAAAGTATTTTTTTTTTGGTCTGACGCTGCCTGCTGCGCACCAACAATTAAAAAAAGCCCGAGAAAAACTTATTTTGCGCACAAAGTTTGATCCGTTCCTCCCTCCTCAGTGGATGGATTGCTATCTTAAAGATGGGGTTCATTCAGTTCATGATAATGTAATTTCGTTTCATTTACAGTGGAGCGACATTGAATACAAGAGATCGGATGAGAGTAAATAATCCCGATCCCTGTGCGATCTCCGTGCGTCCTCGTTTGGAGACGCGCGCTTAACCGACGGGCTCATCTGAGCTGCGAACCCAGGGCGGCTCAGATAAAGTGAAAATAAAGTTACTGGGTGATATTTACAGCGGTTTATTAATGAACAGGTGCAGACGTTTCACCCTGCGTAGGATGGTCTGGCCGGGTGGCAGAGTCTCCGGTTAGTCGACCGAAACAGAAAGCCCAAAGTTAAAACATCCTCATGCTCTCCGGCTCTGCTTCCTCGGTAGTGAGACGATCCTGGCGGAGCAGCTTCAGTCTGTGCGTCCCGGGAGCTGTCTCCGGTCTCCTCAGAAGTTCACCGGGATACAGAGACACAGCCGCTCCCCCCCTGGAGCACAACACAGGCTTCTATCCTCGCAGAGGCGCAGCAGCATCTTCGCTCGTGAACGGGACCTCGCGACGAAATCTAATGAGTGGGGTGCCTCCCAATCTTCTTTTTTAGACCCGGTGATGTCACCGTGGAGCTGGGGGCGTCATGGGATCCTTACTTTCTCTCTCCCTGTAGCCAGCCCCCCCTCCCCCTCTCTCTGTCTCCCTCCTTGCTGCTGACATTAAATGCATACCCAACCGACGCAGTTCTATCAGAAATGGCTTGTTGGGTTGCACTATGCTAGGATCGATTAACTCCACGGGACGCTGCGGTGTCCAGCTGAGTGCTGGGCTGATGCCTTCTGCTTTACAGAGAACATCCCAGGGACTCCTGCACTTTTATAAAGCTACTCGGAGATCATCACCATCATCATCATCATCATCATCATCATCATCATCCCCATCATAACCATGCCCTTCAGTATGGACACAGCACATTAGGCTGATCAGTGGGTTCCAATCCAAATATTTAGACTTTGGTCTTTGCACCAGTTTCCACGCAACCTCCAACAACTCCAGGCATTAAGGGGCCAATAAATGTTTTTTCACTGCAGCAGATGGCGGTCGAGGACTGTTCCTTACATTTCAGCTACAATGTTTGAGGTTTTAAAAGGCAAAATACACCCAGGCATACGTTTTTTTAGGCAGGGGGGTAAGATTTGTGCCCATGCTTCAGTGGTGTGAATGTTTTATCATGGCCATCTATATCCTTAAGGGGAGACACTGCAGGGAAATAATATTTTTTCATGCACTGGTCAATTTGGGGATTTAAGGCTGGTTTGCTTGCAGACTAGTGGAAAGAAAACACCCAAAATACATATTCAGGTGTTTATTTGACTACTTTGTCTATATGTGTGTGGACAATTCTCCTACAGTTACCATGAGATGATGCATAATTTGCATATTTCAACATAAAACGTGTAATAGATGATAGTAGTCTTAATATAAGTAACGGACATGGTAGGTTTCATGGTGATATCTATTAGACCCACTGTGTCATAAAAATGTATGGCATTTTACAATCAAAGGACTTTTTTTCAAAATCTAAGGCAGAAATTTCCACTCCAGTAGCATTTACTCTCTCTCTCTTTCTCTGTCCCCATATATAGGCTATATATATATATATATATATATATATATATATATATATATATATATATATATATATATATATACACATTTCTTTCTATGGGTTTGTTTAAGGTTCAAGGTTTCATTCATTGTGCAACACAACGAAAAGCAGTTTGTAGTCTTATTTTGTTACATAAGAAAAACAAATATAAAGAACATAACTCATAGCCTGATCCATGAAAT
The DNA here is from genome assembly GCF_027596085.1 of Anoplopoma fimbria. Lineage (NCBI taxonomy): Eukaryota > Metazoa > Chordata > Actinopteri > Perciformes > Anoplopomatidae > Anoplopoma > Anoplopoma fimbria. The sequence continues at coordinate 9,675,769 of NC_072461.1, read as the reverse complement.
ATTTTATCCCTAAACGCAGAGAAAATTAATTATTTATGGCTGTTGATAGTATTTTCGGATTCATTGAGTGATGCAAAGCTCTCTGTTAAAACAGTTGACTCTTATGTATGTCAACAAAATTAAACATGAACTTTGAACCTGGCTTTTTTTCCAATATTCAGATTTCAGTTCTGGAAAGGTATGCATATTAGCTAATATTTTATCAGATATGTCCTCATTTGCATATTCAAATATTAAACTTGAGAAAACCTGTAATACAAAAACCCAATGGTCTTAATGTCAGTATTGAACATGGGCAAGTTTCATCAACATCTTTGATAGGAGCTGTTTCCCTGCAGTGTCTCCCCTGAGTGTAGATTGCTGGAGCGCCTTAAAGAAGCACTAATTCCCAAATTGTGAAAGAGTAGTCCCAGCAGTAAAAAGTTCACAAATGTAGTATTTTCCACAAAGCGAAAGCTCTCATTTTGATAAATCACCCCCTTCAGAGCTTTTAATAAATTATAGATGCTTTAAACGCCAGCTGGTCCTATTTTACAAAGAAAAACTGGTGATTACAACCGCCGCATAAACGCTGCAGTAAAAGCCAAATCACTTCCTCACGATTTATGTGAAATTATAAAGTCTCCTCGTGCTCGGCTTCCTCTCTCCTTCAACACTCTCGGGGGGGGGACGACCTTGCCTTGCCTCTGCTCATTCTACGAGGAGGCCAGGAGGAGGTGCCCGCTTTCTGCCCTCATGCATTTGCATCATCACTTGACTTCCATTTAAAATGCCCCCCCCCCAAAAAAAAAAAAAAGAAGCACATACATCCTCTGCGTTTATTATTATTGTCGCCCACCTGAGATCAAGTGCTCGATTGTTCAATTATTGAGTGGCAGCCTGCGTCACGCTGCTGCCTCACTGAGCCATAAAACCAAACAGTAGCGCAGTTAATCAAGTCCCAAAGCGGGTAGGTGGCCTCTCTGCGACGTAGACTCACGCAAACAAACAAACAAACAAACAACACTCAGCGGCCTACACATGCACGCACGCACACAATCTTATGAATGGCGTGTGGGTGGGTGGTCCTGTTTACTTGTTGTTGTTGTTTTTTATTTGTAGTGCACCCCCACGCAGCGCCGCTTTATGAGACACAAACCCAACTAGCCACCCGGGGCATTACAACCCGGAGCCGCTGCTCTCTCATTGTGTAACCCCCCCCCCCCAAACATAAAGAAGAAACCAATAATGGCTTGTACACTTTCTGCTTCACGCTACATATTCTAAATATATATTTAAAAAAAAAGGGATAAAAGAGAATAAAGCTTTTAGCGGGAGAGTGCACTCCAATCAAGTGTCTCTGTCTCCACGCTGCAGAGCGCGTCCCCGGGGGAGAGGGGTGTGTCACGGATGCCAAGGTTATAGAGACCGAGCAGCACGCGGTGTTCGGTGCACAGCACACCGCTACTGAAGTGCGTGTTGTGTAAGAGCACGTGGTAAACGGACGCGCAGAGATACCCACACACTCACAAGCCTGGAGGAAATTCTTTTGTCCTGGATCACGCACAGTGGACCAGTAATCCACGCTGGAAAAAATAAAAACAGTTAACACCTGGTCTGCAGAAGGGGAAACTTTTTTTTAGTGTCACACCAAACACACTTCTTGAAGTCTCTTGGTGCTGAAAGATTTAACACAACTTAAACCATGTGAAGATGAATTGTCTTCAAAAACTGTTTCCCAAATGAGTGCCGGGTAAGTGCAGGTCAGCACACTGCAGTGCTGAGGTGGGAGTGTGTGCACATTATGGTTCAAGTCCAAATCAATTAAAGCACAGTACCTGCCCTTTAGATGCTTTCAGGAAAGATCTTTTTTTTTTTTCTTCTTTTTTCTTTTTAAGGTATTAGCTTCAGCCTCCTGTTTTCTGTGCTCGTTTGCTATTTTTGTGAGGACCAGTTTGATCTTTAGGAAACGAGAGTTTGGGGGGAAATTCTGGTCAGCAAAGACTTGGTTTCAGGGTTAAAATTGCAATAAAAGTTTTTGTAAAGTGAAGAACGGGTTTGGGTTAAGCGGTTTTTAAGGTCATGGTTGAGCACAAAGCTGTTCCAAACCTTTTGGGGCTTTTGGGCCTTTATAAAAGAAGTAATGACTACTTGCAACCAATTGTCACAAGCTGCATTTGACTATGAGTTGCAAGCGGGTCCACCAAACGGTGATTTTCTCTTCTCAGGTTGAGTATTTGAATGGTTATAGAGGCTTTTAAAAGGTAAAAGTACTCACAATAAATACACAAATATTGGGAAAAAAATCAATAGAGTAGTAGAGTATGTTTTCATCTAATGTTTCCACTGGACTGGTTGGAATGCATTACAGTAGTGAGGGTCCTCAGAGGTATAGCATTGCAGTGTGAGTGTGTGTGTGTGTGTGTGTAACATGCAAACAATTACAGCAAGCTCTCCCAGATGGTGACACTATCATTTTCCTGACTGAATTTGCAATGATAACAACTCCTGCTTGTGTCAGGCCAGTTCGTGTGTGTGTGTCTGTGTGTTAGTGTGTGTGTGTTATATAACCACAATGTAATTCCCCTGCTAACAATATCACACATATTGCTCATATGATCTGTTGGCACTGTTCTGCGACTGGGGATTTCTTGTTTGAGTGACACGGTCTTCAGCTGTGAATAGCAAATACTGAAAGTGTGGTCGCTGTGCAAAGTCCCTACACAAATACACACAAATACACATATACACACACACACACACACACACACACACACACACACACACACACACACACACACACACACACACACACAGACTAATGTAATGTGATCGATTCTGACACAAACGGTTCGAGTCTGTTTTCATTAAGGAGCCCAGCTGACTGAGGAAATGAATGCACCAAACTAGATGAGAGAGACGTTAGAATGAAAGGAGGTGGAAGAGTCTGCTTCCAGTGATAAATAAATGACAGAGTGAGATGATAGGTGTGGTGTGTGTGTGTGTGTGTGTGTGTGTGTGTGTGTGTGTGTGTGTGTGTGTGTGTGTGTGTGTGTGTGTGTGTGTGTGTGTGTGTGAACGAGATGTGGCTTCGCTGTGTTCTCGCCACAGTTAACAAACAGTCTGCTGGTGTCATCTGCTGGATACTTTTGAATCATCCTGGTTTCTGGTCATTTCAGAAGTCGTCACTAGAGAGCACTGTCTCACTACAAACTGATGTCCAGTGTGTTGTAGCGCTGTTTATGTGATAGTACATGTTGTAATCTGGTGTTTTTTTTCTTTTGGAACTACCTACAGTGGTGGATGAAGTACTCAGAGCCTAAATACCACAGTACAACAATGCAAAACTACACAATAACAAGAAAAACTCATGTATTCCTGTCAAAAACCTACTTAATGTGAAAGAACAGAGGTATTATTAGCAGAATGTAAGTAAGAACATATATATATATGATTATATATTACTTTAATAGATTGTTTATTTTGATGCACGAATGCAGCATTTTACCACCTGAGCAGGTTTGGTGGAGCTGATTATAACTTGCACTGGTTCCAACCATAGGGTTTGAAGATTAATCTGGCAACACAAATCTGTATTAGTTTTTTAAACTTTTATTTTAACTAGCCATCTGAGAATTTTAGAGGATAAATCCAACTTGCAGTCAAAGACAACTGTCGCAAAAAGCATTGTATTTTTTTTTGTATGTAAAATGTTCATTTAAAAAAGTAATGGGTAACTTAAGCAGCCACATTAAAAAAGTGGAGTAAAAAGTACATTATGTATAGTATAAAGTAGCATAAAAAACATATATTCTCAATTAAAGTACAAATACTTCAAAATTTTACTGTAAAAAGAATTTAGTTACTTTCCACTACCTGTATAGTCTGACAAAAGCAGTATAATATATTTTTACATACTCCCTTTCCTTCCCCTTATATGATTGAACATGTTTCTCTCTCTCTCTCTCTCTCTCTCTCTCTATATATATATATATATATATATATATATAGAGAGAGAGAGAGAACATGGTCAATTATTGTTGGAGAGGGCTAAGATTCAATGAATATGATCAGAAAACAGATATGATTGGAAAATACATCTACACTGGCTAATCTGTGCAATTAGTAATATATATATATATATATATATATATATATATACACACATACATATATATGTATATATATATATACACACATATATATGCATGCAACTGAGGGCCATGCTTGACGTCAGCTTTAATGCATATACTTTAAATGATGTGAACCGAATGTGACTGTGAGAGTTTAAATGAACACAAACCAGAAGAGCAAATGTTATTTTTGTGGGGCGTCACCAAAACCAGGAAACCCCAAGGTGCATTTCTCTGCCGTGTGACTGTAAACTGTGTGTAATGGAAGGAAGAAGTGGATTGAATAGCAGTTATGCTTGTGTACATTTTGGGCAATGGATACTTGCGAATGAGAGGAAGTGGATTATTTTAGCTATGGCTATGACAAGAGCGTGGGTGACACAATTATCACTTGGGGATGAGGTAGTAGTGGCAGGTGGTCTTTATGCAGTGTTTTTTTTGTCATCTCTGCCTAATAGGATTACATTTGGAGTTTAATGCATTTCATTTATACTGCTCATCATAAAATACATAATTCAATGTTACAAAATTGTGCGACTTGCTGCGGATTGATTGGAAATTCATGGAAAGGAGGCCTTTACTCATGATGAAATGAAGTAGGTGAACTGCGTCTGATGTTCTTGTTGGTTAATCTGACAAACAGCATGTTTCCAATGTAGTTCAGTGTGGAAGTAATAAGCTGGAATCACCCAATAGGAGGAACCAGCATTTGGTCAAAGTAAAGCCGCACGTTGCATTAACAAGAATGTATCGTAGTTCTGTGATTGACTTTCAAAACTTCTGGATAACAAAAACGTCCTTTAGGGCTTACTGCTCTGTTAAAAAAAATAATCCTTGTCGCAATTGCCCAAAGTTGTTCTCGCAACTTGAGCAAGTGGATGTGAAATTTATGCCGGAGGTTGTTGAGGTCAAACAGGACTTCAGACTGTGAAAGCCATTCACTGTGGATAATCCTCCAAAACACTCTGGTTTAGCAACAGTGCAGCACGGTCAGTGTGTGAACTACTGCATTTGTAAAGGGGACTATGTATTGACTGAAAATATAAGAAGTGTAATTTGAGTCACAGCATGTATGAAATAGGCACATTATAGAGAGTAAACAGACCCAGTGTGTTCTCCAGCATGTTTTTTTTTACTTCAGTGGTGAATCAAAAACAGCAGGACTTAAAGTGCAGTAACAGATAATAATAATGCTAACCAGCTCATACGAAATGTTGAAATAATAAATAAAAAAATCTATTTACATAATTTAAAAAAATTCCAGCTTGAGTGTGCCGAGTGTAATTTTTTTCTCAGGATGCAGAATAATAATAATAATACAACACCCAACAGCAGTAAATGTGTTTTCATAAAGGAGTCAATAAAACTTTGAGATTTATCCAGTATTGCCTTCAGGAGTTAACAGTGATGTCTCGTGAAAAGACACGTCATGTCACAGTGGCTCGGAAATGTGAAGTGGGAAAATTGACACACACACACACACACACACACACACACACACACACACACACACACACATACATACATACATACATACATACATATATATAAAATATATAAAATGTCAGAGAAATGAGCTCATAGCTGCTCCAACTTGCTGCCTCAGAATCACAACTGCATATAGCTAACTGTTTGTCGGTTTCTCCGGGGAAACCAGACCAGATTCAGCTGCCATGTGATGCCAGCAGCACATGGCAGCGTTTCTCTGAACGTACACAGAACACGTTTCTGATTGTGATAGATTCAATAGTACAAACAGTTCATTTGTACATAACAGTCCTGACAGTGCTCAGAGTCCAGCACAACGCCTGCAAGAGGCAGGAGATTGATTTAATCAGAACAGTCATGTGAATGTCCTGCCTCTCAATGGGGCCTGCGTCTTCACCCCTGGCAGAGAACGTCGGTCTCGAACTGCAGCAGCTGGCCCATGAAGGCCAGGTTGGGGGAGATGACCTGCCGCCGCTGCTTCACAAAGTCGAAGGCCTCGTCCAGTTTGACGCGCTGCGTGTGCATGAGGTAGGCCAGGCAGATGGTGGCGGAGCGCGAGATACCTGCCTGGCAATGCACCAGAACTCGACCACCACTTTGCTTCACAGAGTCTGTGGGCGGAGACGGAAAAGAGATCAGCACGCTGCACTTTCTGTTACATCACAGAGTGTTTTTCAAGCGGAAATGCATCGAACGTTTTAAACCGAATGACTGAAAGAACTGTCTAGCGAGAAACTTAAATGCAGTCATTATTCCACATCAAGTGAAGTTAGCTCTTGTAAATCCAACTCAAACTTTACAAGGTAAAAGGGGTCAAAACAAGAAAAAGAAAAGTTCAAACATTTCTCTTCTTCATCATCTTGTGCAGCTTAATCCATTTATTTTGTAATCAGAAGATTACACTGTTGGTCCCTAAACCCAGGCTACAGAATGGATTACAGTGTACAAGCTGCTTAGAGAAATGTTTTGGATATTTCACATTTCATCAGGAGTGTTAAAAGACAACCCACTATACCAGAACAAGAATAATTGACTGTGTGTTTACACAGCTCTACTGGCTCTACTGATTCTGTTATTGGACTTTCACCTTAAAGTGACAGTGAACACAGGTCGGGAGCACTGGATGTTTAGGGGAAGGGACTCACCGATGAAGGCGATGGCTGTGGAGAAGCAGGCTCTGATGTCAGCAGCTAGGTTGTCCTCCACGGTGAGACGCAGGTACTGAAGGTCCCCCTCATAGAAGTTCGGGCACGTGGAGGAGACGTTGAGCACGGCGGTGATGCCCGCCGCTGCCAGGGTCTCTCTGCGGGAGGAGTGGAGGGCACTGCCCAAAAACAGGAAGGGCAGCAGCTCCACGGGACCGCCCTGCAATTTACACAAATCAAGAATAGTCACTACGCAGTTCAGTTTAATGCTATATATTGTCCATCACCTTTTTCCCCCCCCATTCTGTACTGTCATTTGGTACTTCACAAGGTCATATGCTTACCTGATCGTATGCTGGTGTCATCCGACCCGTCACTACTGGCTCTGGTTCCACTACCAAGAGGTGATTGCTGGCTGAGCTGTAACAGAGCTCTGGATAGGCCTCTGTAAATCCCTCAAATCCACCTAAATGGAGGTGACATAGTATTAGCTGAGCCCAGAGCTTTCACCAAAGTCCTTTTTAATAATGTGTTTTTTTACGACAATAATATATATATATCTATATATAGTTTTCTTTTAAATAACAAGTTAAACAGTTTCTCTATTTAATTCAAATAGATCAGTATGCTCAGTGCACAAATATAAGTAATAGTAAGATATGTTTTTGGTGCTTAAAAAAAAAATCAAATGAAAAGTGTAATTACCTTGTAGGAAGCAGATCTGTGTCTGAACTTCGTTGTGCAGGGCGGTGAGCAGCATCTGGCCCACGCTCTCCGCCTTCAGCTCGGCAACGGAGCGGCTGCTCTCGTCCACCACCACCACCGGGGAGAACTCACCGCGCCGCAGCCGGCCCAGGAGCGCCTTGTCCGGGATGAGCCACTCCAGGGCCACCACCGAGCTCTTGGATCTGCGACGCAGCATCGAGTTCCAGTTGATGTTTCGCGACTCGCAAATGTGTGCGAAAGAAAAATCAAGAAAAGGTCTGCAGTCCAGCACCACACACCCGGCGGAGGTGTACTGGTCCTGGGGCGTCCTGAGTATGTGGACCAGCTCGTTGCCAGTTATTTCCAAAGGTTCAATGCTTGAGGTCATGGCTGAAAAAAGTATTTAAAATAATTTAAAAGTAATAAATAATAAACTATTTGTTCTTGATAGCTAAAAAATATCAATAGCTAAAGAATAGTGTTTTTCTGTGCGATTTATTTTGAAGAGGTTGCTACAGTAGGTTACGTTTAAAGATGCCTACTTGTTGAATTGTCCTTCAGGTCTGTTAAAGTCAGCTTTAAATTGTGAGTTTCACTTGTTCATTGATAACAGCTGGGAAAGGGGGCGGGGTCACAGCGGTCCCGCCTTTGCTGTTTCCACAGAAGGAACAGCGTCACAAGCGGAACGACCATATATGGCCCGGACGTCACTCCTCATATGGACATTGACGTCAAGTATGGTTTTTCCTACCCGAGCACGTGGTCGTTTGGGGTTATCCCGTGTTTATGTGTTGAATGACGTTATGCCGACATTTAGTGTAGTTATTTAAATTGAGGCTGAGCTTCTCTAAGACACTCCATTAAAGCTTCTGTTTTCATGGCCCATAAAGATCACACACATAAAGTAACACTTTCCTCTCAATGCTCTCTCCTTGTTCGTAGCTTTTTACCTTGGGGCACTGTTTTGTTGCTGCTCTACCGGGAAATTTAGAGCATCTGTATCTTTCTTCTCTATGACGTTATTACCTATTAAACTGCTGAATAATAAAACATTTGCCTCAAGAAATAGTCATAATGTGCACTGGTTATATCCACTGCACAATAACAGTGATTGTTAGGATTAAGGCCTGTGCCAGTTATGGATTACATTTCATTTTGCACATGGGCTGGGATGAAAAATATTTTCATAATTGTAACATAGTACATTTTACTCCAAGAATAAGGTTGGCAATATTCTATGTTTTTGTTATTGTGACCAAATCCCATGAAAAGACCAAAACCAACCATACCCTGCAATAAATACAGGGCACCGCAGTCTTTTGGGCAAACTTTACTCAAACAGGAGTAAAAAGTGCATTTGTTTGGGACTATTTTCAGCTGCGTAGTTGGTGCGGACGAACCTGGGGCATTCATCAATGTATTTTGAATAGTTTCTGGACAGTAACAGAAGGGAATAACATAAATCAGACTTTGGCTTTTTGTGGGATTTTCTACAATAAGAAAAAAAACAGAATATTACCAGATAATAAAGTTAAATATTAAAGATTACGCATTACAAAGGTTTTTTGTTAAACAATAATGAACCTGAGAGGGTTTGTAGGGTGTTGTCATGTTGAAGTGGTTACAGCTGGGAACCTGAAAGCCTGTTTTTATCAGTTTCTTTCTAAAGGTTCTGATAAAGTTCAAAAAGTTATTTTACATGAGTGATTTCTATATCATTCCTGATGGAGCAGATTCGTTTTGGAATTCTTAACAAGAATTAACCAAGGATGATTTTTTAACGAATTGTCAATTTGATTTGCATAATTTGTTGTAAATATTGAATTATAGAAAGATAAAAAAATGTACGGTCTTTCTTTGTGCTTTTTACTTGAGTAATTATCAGTAGACACTGTCTCAATTCTACATGAATAATATCTATTTATAAATCCAGTCATTTTTATTGTTGACGTATTTCCACCCCTGCATACAAGACACTCATTGTCCCGTATCCCGCAGACAAACATATTTCACGTACAGTGTGGGAGAGTTTATATCAAAGTGTAATCTGACTTCTTTGTCTTCATCTCCTCATAACCCACTTTCAAATTATTCTGCCTACCCACATACGTCTCCCACTCAAACCTCTAACTCCACTTTCTTCATGTTCCCACTTCCCCTCTTCCCCTCCCTCGCCGCTGCCTGCTGGCCCCTCAGCAGCACTCCCACTTTGTCATGCTCTCCCCCTGCTGAGGCGGCGATTACAATCCACACAGACATACAGACACACACAAACACACACACACACACACTCATATACACACACACACACACACACACACACACACACACACACACACACACACACACACACACACACACACACACTCATACACACACACTTTGGTACGCAGTACATCACAGCTGTCAGCAGAGCAGCTGAGCGTGCATTTACTGCAGCCTCAACCAGCACTTTAAACTTGACACACACACACAGCGTATGAACCCGCAGTGATGTGATGAGTCGAGTCTGTTAAATCGGAAGATTGTGACTCTGTGTGAGGGCGTCTTAAAGGATGGTTTCTTTATTTTTTCAACCTTCGCCCCCGTCTCGGCAGCCCGACAGGAAACAGCACCGCACATACATCCTGTAGCCATCCATGCAGGCCCCAACATCCACGCACACCCCCTCATACTGTTTCACCACAAGCTCTGCTACATATGCATAGCTCATGATCCAAACTGACTTCCCCCTGCCCTGAAATACATAAGCAATGATTAATGATTTCAGAGGTTACTTAGTTACCTAATGCCTGGACTCGGTGACTCGTACGTCAATAAACTACTCACTTTCATTTTCACTCGGTTCAGATGTTTCCTCATCTTTCCTATGCTGCTCATCAGAGCGTCATTGGTTGGCAAAGAATCAGCCAATGATTACACCTGGCCTGACACAGGGCTGAGACATGGGTGTGAATTTCTTGTTGATGATGATGATGATGATGACTCGTTACTATCACGGAAAGTTTGACTTTTACGCTGAAAACGATCCTAGGTGCTTACAATGGCACAAGACAAAAAAAGACAATGGCACAAGACAAAAAAAGACAATGGCACAAGACAAAAAAGACAATGGCACAAGACAAAAAAAGACAATGGCACAAGACAAAAAAAGACAATGGCACAAGACAAAAAAAGACAATGGCACAAGACAAAAAAAGCGAGGATGGTGGTGGAGATCATGACAGAAGTTGTGTGAATTAAGGTGACTATTTTTGTGAATCAGCTGTGTGTCATCAAAGTGTACAGAGAGCATACTATAGGCAGATGGAAGCAGATATTTAAAGTAGTCTGCTGATGGTGTTGCAAGAAAATGGGGACTTCAGAATGATCAGATCGTTATCAGTGATAAAAAAAAAATAGTTAATGAAACATCTGCTGCTAGCTTTTACCCCTCAAGCTCTCCCCCTCCTCCCACAGGGGGATTATCCAGGATTAATTGGATGACTGGGGCTATTAATCTCTGAAAACCCCCCCGCTGTAATCCAAGAGATTTACCTCATCCCTGATTCCTCACATGAACACCCACTTGACAACGCCATCACTCCATCCAGGGGGAACGTGACCCGTGCCGGGGTCAGAGCATTGAAGTGTTCTGGCGAGCTGGGGCTTAACATTACGGAAAGTTGAGGGCTTTCTGGGGGATTTTCGGTTGGTGTGTGTTTTAAACTGTGGTTTCAATACACCTAAAACTTTCTGTTTTTATGAGAGAGAACTGGTGTTTGATTCACATCCACAATCACGGTTCAGCATTGAGGACAACCAATATGTATTGATCAGAAATCTTTTCTCACTTCTGTGCAATTTCTAGGCATGACTTGCGTGTGTGTTTACTGTATACAGTGTCCTCATCACACCGTGTATTGTGTGGTTTTTCCCGCCGTCCTCCTTCTCCTCAGTTGCTCCGCGGCTCTCCTCTGACTCATCAACATTCTATGAAGATAAAAAAAACACAGTAATGCTATTTTTAAGTCCCAACCTAACACAAACAATACACAGGAAAACCCTGCCCACATCACCTGTTGATTTTTCTTGACATCACTTCCTGGAAAAAGTGACGATATTGTCAGAGACAACAGCTCGACATAATCCGTTCAATTGTAAACAATAAATGTATTTATACATCTATTGCAGCTTCATATGACATTTAGCTAAGCCTCATAAATCATGATTCACTCCTCAGACTATATAACTACACAACCACATCGTTTACTCCGTCATGCTCTCCGACTGTTCCGTGTCACCTCTTTAACATCCACCCACTCCCTTCTAACCTCCAGACCCGCTTACTGTCTCTCACCCCAGGACAACTGTGAGGCCTACGCTCGCTGCCAGACTCAAAGCAGTAACCATAGCGATGACTGGCACCAGCAGGCCGGCAGTAGGTTGAAAGGGCGAGTAGTTGTCTCCAGGAGGCAGGGAGGGCGGAGTGATAACCGGTCGGTGAGTCTGGTCAGGGGAAAGGGCGACTGTGAAGGAAGAAGGAGGATGAAAGCAGCAGAGAGATGAGCTTATAGAGATGTGGAACAATATTTGTGTAGAGGAAAATATAAAGGCAAGACCAAACAAACACACAGCAGGCCATGGACTCTCTTTTACAAAAGGCTTTCTCACCGGGAGGGTTTATTTTGTTAATTAAGTGTGCTATTGCTGTAACTGCAGTCATAAGGTACTGATGAACCCACTTTTTAGAAGTAATATATATACATCCTCCGGTTGGGTTTAATTTGTAAGGAAATCTGTTTTCAGTATATTACATTACATTACATTACAGTCATTTAGCAGACGCTTTTATCCAAAGCGACTTACAATCAGTAGTATATTACATATTAAGCATATTTTAATACAGGTAAACCCAGTGATCATTGTATCAAAATCCATACACTAGTAAGGAACATGTATGAAATAATACGCTTCATAAAGTAAAAGAAAGCCTACACAGCGACACAAAAGAGAAAAAACAACAACCCACTTAAAAAAATTGACACACCCTACATCCGCCCCACAGATGCAAACCACAAAGACAGACACACACACATACGTAAGAACTAAATATAAGCCTTTAGTTTAACTTTTGAATGTGTATTAATATCTTTAAAATGAACTGTGTTTCTAATTTTACTTGGGACCTCTTGGATATCCTGTAACATCCACATGGCCCCGAGGACAACGATTTAAGGACAACAACACCAAAAACAGAGACATTTGATCTTAAAGTTTTTCATTTACTGCCAATTATTAAGAGTTCACATAATGTGTATTTGGGAGTTTGTTCTCTGAAGTGGCAACTGTTGAAAATTGCTAAATTAACTTGGATGTGAAGTAATTTTTTTGCCCCGTCAGAGTTAAATGATCATTTTCTCTGTAATGTCATGTCTAAGAGCTGGACTCTACCAGCGAGCGGGAAAGTGACCCGGTAGAAGACGGTTCCATCTTGGCCCTGCAGAGAGCAGCGATATGTTCCTTGTTCATCCCTGCGCAGCTGATTTAAGACCACGGATGAGTCGTCCGTCACCACCAAGGCTTTGAAGTCACTCTCTTTCAGCTGCACACACACACATTCGGAAGTGATACTCGTGAGCTAGTGGGTGTGAGGCAGTCAATTTTAAGATTCACAATGACAATGTGGAGCTAAATAAGGAACAGAATATTACACATGGGAATCAGTAGGTGGGCAAAGTGGTTTTAAAATTCTCTGCTATAACTTAAGCTTCCGTTTGTGCACATGTTTGAGGTGGAGACCTTTTCAGTTCCTGGCAAGCCGCGGGCCCAGGAATAGTGATACTGTGGTCCTCCCAACAGAAGATGATGCCATGGAAGGAAACAGTTCAACACAGCCTGGCCTCCCTCTTCAGCCTGCACAGGGAGCTCTGGAGAGAAAAAAAGAGAGATGCTTCATTCATTTGCGTCAGGATTACTTAATCTTTTTCATTAGCCGTGTACATGCTTGTGCGGCAGTGCTTGTCTTAGGGACACATTAACACACTCGTGACAGCATGCGATCCATGTACACCGAAGAATGGTGCGCCCCCCCCCTCACCATTAACATGCACACAAACAAGTAAATAAAAATATACCACCGCAGTCCTGCTGGCCAGAGGGAGAGGGACAGATGTATATCTTGTAGCGGCAAGAGAAGCAATCCATTACTCTTCGTCTCAAAAGCCCTGGAAGCCATACCACACACACACACACACACACACACACACACACACACACACACACACACACACACACACACACACACACACACACACACACACACACACACACACACACACACACACACACACACGTGTCCTGTGAACATGCAGCGAATATAAAGTAGGTAAACATTGTACCTCTAACAGGATTTACAAAGCTATAGAGGGAAGTATCAGACAGAACAAACTTACCACACTTGTTGGGGCACAATCCTGAGGGAGAGACAAATAAGTGATCTGTAACTAATGCATCTTGTACACGACAATGACTTACACAAAGTGCCCTGCCTCCTACTGTGCAGACCACTCGCTGTTATTCATGACAATTACCATCATGGATGAATGTGTCCAAGTGTTTTTCTAAGATCTTCCTGCCCTTCTCCAGGATCTGAATAGCCTCAAATGTTACAGATCCTAAACAAAAAAAACAAAAGAGCAGGCTTTGCCTTAAAATCTGGTGGACTTTGAGTTTGTTCTGATAACATGCTGAGGCAAGGGAACACATTTTGTTTCTCACCAGTGTGCTTGGTTTTCAAGAAGCGGTCAAACTCACTCTGGTACTCAGTTTTGGCTCTGTACAGAGTGGTGGGATCTGAGAAGTGGGAAACACACAGTAACAATTCACTGATTTCACTATTTTACAGTTTAGACACCTCACACTTTTTTAAACCATAGTGGCCTGACAATATTTGGGATAATGCTATGAAAATAAGGGACAAGATAAGGGATATAAGTTGCTTCACATGAAAAATAAACCAGGTCTTGATCTCACCAATGACCCCCTTTCGCTCCCGGCTGGTCTCTCTGTAGGTCGCATAGGCATGGTCGCAAATCTTTTTTATTTCAATCTGGTCATCCACGGTGGGAGCAGACAGGACAAAGTCCTCGAGCAGGAGCCTGATCTTGCGGTCACACTGCAGACAGGCCTTGGCTGGAGGGAGACAGCAGAGCAAGGACACCAGCATCAGCAGCATCTGCCCTCCGAGAGTCCTGCACGTCATAATGAGACACTGGTTGAGGTGGCGCCAGTTCTGAAACAGAGTTGCCAAACATTGTTGCTGCTACAAACATTAATTTCACTGTTACTGCAAACCTTATCATTGCTCCTAAGGTGTTCTGCATGGAATTGGTGCTTTTAATGTTACTACTGCAACGGTACCACAAACACTGGTGTTACCCCCATCACTCCTGTTTCTACTTTTGCCATCAGGCCATCATTTCCATCACCAAATAACCTATTAGAAATACTGTTGGGTCCTTGCAAGCCTCATGTCTTCTGGGGCAAGGTTACAGTATAGTATAACGTTTATAGTATAGTGTTTTCGGTTTAGGACTGAAACTAACATTTACCTTGATTATTGATTAGTCTGCCTTTTATTCTACAGATTAATAGATTCATTCTGAAAATTATTTTTCATATTTTACTGTCATTTTTCCATTCTCTTTCATGCTTATTGTTTTTGCTTTTATTTTCATTTTCTCTCATAGTGTTTATTGTAATGCATCAAAACACAGAGGCAAATTTCTTGTAGGTGAAAACCTGTTTGTCAATAAACACGTTTCTGATTTCTGAAAGTAGAATTCCCCAAGGTGACATCATCCAAATACCAGCTCTGTCCGATTGACAGGGGAAAACCCAAAGTCAATGATATCTTACTGTAGAGTTGTCATTAAATGACCAAAACAGACCTGCTTCTCCTCAGTTGTAATTCCAGCTCTGGTTGCCTCTTCTACTTCTCTTACTTACTGCTACTGATATACAAACACTTTTGTTTACATTACGAATAACGAATGGTGCCAATTAAAAAATATAAGCTAAACAGGTCGAGTAGCTAAATTATTCTAGCTGTTTCTGCCGTTGTACGGTCAGTACTGTAGGTGCTAGGTTAATAGCCAACAGATGTCAAATGGAACAACAATTACTAGAATATGTGCATGGCTGAAGAAGATAACCAAGGACACAGCAGAGCTGAGTGTACTTTTCAGTGCCCTTTCCCTGTGTCATTGGAGCTCCCCTGTTTACAGCTTGTTGCTGTCACCTAGTGGTCATTTAGAAAACAGGATTATGTGCTCTGGATGATCTCACCCACTGTAGTTTCCACAGGACACTTGTGCAATCTTGTTCCAGCTGATTTGGCACACAGTCAGATTCCTCTTATCATTAAATAATGTAAGCTAATTATGATAACATAGCTGCGCAACAAACGGGTCAGTTCAACCTTCAAAGTCTTCAAGGACATATAGTTACTAGCTAGATAGCACAAAAATGCAGCTAGGCTAAATTACATCTATAATCACAGTATTTCGTAGTCTATTAAAGCCAATGGAAGATAAAACGTGCCAGTGTATTTGCTGTTTGATTTGTTTCCATGGACAACAGAAGCAGTGGAAAAACAGACAATAGTTTTAAAATACTGATAAATATTATAAATCGTTAAACTATTGTATCTAAAGTTCTGCCTTGCGTGTTTGAAAATGTCCCTTTCTGACAGGAAACTTAATTGTAAACTCGTGTATATTTTGTCAAGTTCGTCTCGCCACCACAGTATCACACTACATTTCCCAGAAGCGCACTGGGCGATGAGTGACAGATAAACGGACCAATCGTTCGTTACTGGGCGGTTAATAGCAGTTCAAACCGCCCCGCACCTGCGCAGTAGGCTACTGCGCTCACAGCTGTACACACTGACCCGAGAGAGTCAGATGCGAAGGTAAGATAACTCTGTTTTTACCACCACAGCGCTATCAATGACAGTTTTAATGTACCCTCTAACGCATGTATACGTTATTGACATGGCCAACATTGCTTTTCACTTGGAACGGGACCGTTTTCAAGCCCAGTTCGTGGAAACTGGTACGACCGGTTACTGTGCCAATCGGTCCCAATGCAGCGTCAATAGTTCGTGTCGACGCGTGCGTGCGTGCGTGCGTGCTTGTGGGTTATCGATCAGACACTGACACGTCGGAAATGTGCGATCAGTTAGTTTAATGTCACCTTGGCTCTGTTGTACTCTCGGGGGCTCAGTGCATCACCAGAATGTCACAAAGTCAGATGACAGTGTCTATTTTAGTTCAGGTATTCCGCTTCAACTGATGTGAACACAAAACAATGTGCAGTCACTGTGGAGGGATCGTGTGGCAGTGTTTATCAGCTCGCCTCCCACTAAGAAAACACAGCTTAGTATACTGCACTTACCAGAATAGATTGTTTCTACTGCAGATCACAACAGTAAGCTCTTTGCATATATGTGGTCCCCATAAGCAGCACAAATTCTGAGGCTATTGTCCTAACCTACACCTAACACCCCCATAACAGTATTTTGTTCATGCATAATAAAACATTTTGTGTGCAGTAATGCTCGTTAAACTACTTAAGTTATAGTAGTTTCCTCACAACGCAGTTATTGCTTATATTGGGGACTTGAAAGGGAAGAGGTAAAGGCTTGTAAAGCTGTCTAAAAGTGGACGACAAGTCACGCAGCAGTGAAGAAATGCTTTAAGTACAGTGACCCAGTTTTTGCAGGGAGTGCATCTGCAAGGTTTTCTGTCCCTGCTGCTGCATTGACACAAACACTTCATCAGAATAAAATAAGAACGCTGAGCTGGAGCGTAATGATACCTGTTGGGGAGTTAAATATGGTTCTGTTGTGGATGATTGGCCCGTGCTCCATCTGAAAACAGTAGGCTTGCTGCAGTCCAGTTATTCGAGGGCCTTAAATGTTATTTACTCATGTCCAAGGTGCTCCAACCTGCGAAATAAATGTAATTGAACTATGCTGACACGGTGTCTGTACTTCCTCTGATCATAGCCTGTGTTTCATGGTGTCATTGGTTCCGTTACCATCGGTGCCTATGTGGCGACGGAGCGCATCCACCTACCATTTACCAGATTAAAGCTTCTGTGCTCACGCTGCTGAAACACTGTGTGTGCACCAAACAGCAGGTGCACACAGACACAGCACAGTAACATGTAGGTTGGTTGGAGAGACTAACGCATAGAATATGATACAGAATCATTGTACGATATGTTGTTTTTATAGAATATTAGGAATAGAGAGCATGCAGTGTAAAGAGCTCCAAAGCTATTTAGAACTATAGTTCCCAGTGGAGACTGTCTGTGGTTAAAAACTACAACTGGATTGTCAAACAAACCACTCTGTGATGGGAATTATAAGAGACCGGATTTGTATGTCCCACACTGATTATTTGCAATTTTACTAGCATGTCTGGGCGATTTTATATCCACATTGTATTCATGTATTCTACATTCCTATCTGATATTGAGGTTGGTTAGTGTATGACATGATGATATTTAATGGCTGCTTATTTCTTCTTTTTGACAGGTTATACACAAGCCATACAGACTTCAAATGATTGTTGATCTCTGTCTGCCTCTGTCTATCTTACAGGTTTGGACAAAACAGCCCTCAATCAGATATGAAGACTCTGTTGAAGATCGGCAGCTAGACTTCGTCTCCACGACTGCCATTGTGAAGAAGATATCTTCCGTTATCAATGACACCGACAGCAAGTGAAAGTTAAAGCTATCCACTCCTGCCACTCCTCCTTCAAATCAGCATCCCTGCGCGCCTTAAGTCTTCAGGATGTATCAGATTGTCCCGGTGGCTCCCGGGGAGCATCAGACGTCCGGGGGAGCTGGAGGCTCTCCACTGAAGAAGAAACTGTCTCATGAAGGCCGGCCCCTGGTGATTGCAGGCATGTTGGGCTGTGTGTTGGTGCTGGCTGCTGTGGTCGCCTGGTGCTACTACTCGGCGTCCCTCCGCAAAGCCCAGCTGCTGAAGGCTGAGCTGTTGGACCTCAACAAAGACGGTTTTATTATTCATAACCAGGCGGGGGCTGTCATCTTCAGTATGACCTTCAGGTGGGTTCGCTGTCACTATTATTTTCATCATAGTTCAATCTGTTTATTATTGTCTTGATTCATCTTATTGCCTATAAAATGTTGAAAACAAATTATGTCAAATACCCGTCCACATTTTCCAGTCATCAAAGTGACATGTTTTTAAACTGCTCAGTCCGAAACCCAAAGATATTCAATTCAAAATAAAATAAAGCAGAAAATACAGATTGTGAAGAGGCTTCTACCAGAGAATATTTGGAAATTTCTACTTGGAAAGTGACTAAAATACTTAATTGATTATCAGAAATATTTGCTGAGCCATTTTTCTGTCAATGAAATAATAATTTCATCTTTACTATAAAGTACTTGAGATGCAATTTGTATTTGAGAAGGATTATCCTGCTGATACAATGATGTTCCAGAGCAATCAAAATACAGAGTGACCAGATTTTTTTTTTTTTTTGAATGGTAACGCATTTCAGTGCACCCAAGTAATAAACATGTTGCTTGTATAACTAACAGCAAGTAAATCTTGGCTTCCAATAATAAAAATAATAATAAAACTGTCTCCTTTTTTGGGCCACAGCACAGTTACACTTTGCATGCTAAACCGTACTAAAATGCTACCTGTCTGCAAATGTGTGAATGGATAATGGAAAGCCACACGAGACAGACAGATGATTACAGCCTGAGGGAAGACCGATTTAGTAATGTCCTTTATCAGCAGAGCTCACATCGACAGAACAATCTCTGCTCTTGCAGAGAAATAGAGTAATACAATGGAGCATACAGTAGCTTCTCTATTAAGGTTGCATTTTCTTCTGTATGGTGGTAATATCTCAGTCTTATCATCATTATTTGCTAATAATGATTAGTTAGTGCTGCGCTCAACTAGTTAATTTATATTTTCTTCCCCTCTGTCTATGCTCCCTCCCAGGTCCAGCACTCTGGATCTGGACTCCTGCTCAAAGGAGGGGAACATTCTGAGCTGCACTCGGTCGGATTCTGGCAAGCTCAACTTCTTCATCCAGACGGTCCGACCCAAGGACACGGTGATGTGCTACCGCGTTCGCTGGGAGGAGCTGCAAAGTAAGCGCTCCGTGGAGCACGCCATGGCCTATAACGACTCTCACTGGTACGGAGGGGCGGAGACTGCCACCCAGTACTGGCCTATAAGGATGCAGGGCGAGGAGGAACCGCAGCCTTTCATCACCAGTGATGTCTACTCGAATCGGAACGCTTTCGGGGGGATCTTGGAACGCTATTGGCTGTCCTCGAATGCGACTGCCATCAAGATTAATGACTCGGTACCGTTTCATTTGGGCTGGTCGGAGAAGGACAGGACCCTCAGGTTCCAGGCCCGATACCAGGACTCTCCCTTCAGACCACCAGAGGGTCAGCAGGACTTACCTGAACTCAGCTATAGAGTGTGTGTGGGGTCGGATGTTACCTCGATTCACAAATACATGGTGAGTATAGACATACCTATATTTAATTTTTATGGTAAGAGCACAAATGCTGCAATAACATTCCATTTTCATTTAAGTGCAGAGTAGTTAAGTTTCAAAGTTGAATGAAGTTAAAGTGTGAATTGTTTAGTCTTGGATACTCACCAAATAACTTCACAAGAACCCTTGAAAATGCATGCGTTGGTTCTCTGCCAGGCAACATTTGTGCACTTAAAAGATTGAGGCCAAAATAAATTTAATATAGCAAAACAGATTTTTAACTTATGAGCAAAATTGGAGTGAAGATGACAGGAAATACCAGCGCCAAGTTTGAGTCTTGGCTGGATGTTCCTCTGATTCATAGGAACAGTCCCTGGTTTAGGTTCCATTGTGGGGATTTGCTTTTCTCTGTTTATGTTACTATAAATGTCTTCGATTTTATAGACTACGTGATTACTTCATTAACTAATCGTTTAAAAAGAAAAAACCCCACTATTTGCCAAAGTAACAATGATTTGAATCAGATTAGTTTTGATTCCCACCACTGCAGACGTCGCAGTAAAGTAGTATTTGAAGGAAAAGTTCAAATTTTGGAAAAATATGTTTAATTGTTTTCTTGCCAAGACTTAGATGAGAAGCTCCATGTCACTCTTATATGTGCGTTATATGGCCGGTTAGCTTAGCATGACAACTGAAAGCAAAGGGAAACAACTAGCATGGATCTGTTGATTTATCTCCTTGGTGTAAAGTGAAATAACAAATTGTTGTTTGATGAGCGGTGGGACTATTTTTTTGACCCCGCCCCCCTCCTTATTTCCAGTCAATTTGCTTAGCTAAGCTAACTGTCTTGCTGTAGTGAAATATTAAAGGGCACATATGAGAGTAGTTCTTAACTTATCATCTAACGCTTGGCTAGAAGGCAGATAAAAGGATTAATCTTTTTCACCGTGCATTCTTGGTTGGGAAAAACAAGAACTGTTGATGTGAGTACCCTGAGTAAGTCTCTGTTCTAAATGCATCCATGTGTTATGCTCAGGTGCGTCGGTATTTCCCAAAGCCTATCAAGGTGCCGTCTCCTGAAGTCTTCAAACAGCCATTGTGGTCAACGTGGGCTCTCCACAAGACGGCTGTTACTCAGGAGAAACTGCTGCGCTACGCCTCTGACATCACCAAGCACCGCTTCACGTGCTCCCACCTGGAGCTGGACGACCGCTACACCGCAGACTACGGAGAGTTTGACTTTGACCCGCAGAAGTTCCCCAATGCTAGCGGTATGTTTGACAAGCTCAGAGAGGACGGGTTTCAAGTGTCGCTCTGGACACATCCTTTCATCAACTATGACTCCATTAATTTCGGCGTCGCTGTAGAGAAAGGACTGTTTGTCCGGGAGCCGAGCGGCGAGCTACCTGCTCTGGTGCGCTGGTGGAACGGCATCGGAGGAATCCTGGACTTCACCAACCCGGAAGCCCGTGAGTGGTATTCCTCACATCTGCGCATGATCAAAAGCCGCTATGACGTGACGTCCTTCAAGTTCGATGCCGGAGAGACAAGCTACCTCCCGCGCCAGTTTAGCACCCTGGTCCCGCTGTCGGACCCCTCCACCTTCACCCGCCGCTACACGGAGATGGCCATCCCATTTAGTGAGCGTGCAGAGCTGAGGGTGGGTTACCAGAGTCAGGATATCTCCTGCTTCTTCAGGATCATTGACAGAGACTCTGTGTGGGGTTATGAGCTCGGCCTCAAGTCAATCATCCCGACTGTTCTCACCATTAGCATTCTGGGCTACCAGTTTGTCTTACCTGATATGATAGGAGGGAATGCATACCCCAACCGCACCGCAGGTATGCTACCCCATAATTATAGTCAGCTCTCGTAAAGAATCATGTTGTTCTGGTATTAGTCTACAGTCTGACATCTGCTTTGTATTTTTCAGTTGGTTCAGATGGCAAAAATGTTCTGCCGGACAGAGAGCTGTACATCCGATGGTTGGAGCTGTCTGCTTTCATGCCTGCCATGCAGTTCTCCATACCACCATGGGCCTATGACGATGAGGTACAGAAAGTGATGAATTTCACCCTGACTGAACGCCAGACGCAGTGCTTTAACACTGCTTTGTGTGGTCATCCATGATTCATAGAACCATGGTTTCATCCGTAACTCTCGTTGTATTAGTAGCAAGACATACATTTTCCCCCCCGTTCTGTTATTTCCTGTCCATGAATGTGATAATTATGGGGGACAGATTAATATGAATGTGTATATACATGGAGACAACTAACAATGATTTATAGTAATTGTATGTATTTGTATTTTAACGTTCTAATACCAAAAATCACATGCACAAAAATGCACATGCATCAAATAAGTGTCTTAATAAGCCAGCCATCATGCTACACTGCCTGTTAGATGACATGCTCCACTGTACCTTTGCACATTAACCCCCAGGTGGTGCAGATAGCGCAGAAGTTCACGGCGCTCCACGAGACTCTGGTGGCCCCGAGGGTTCTCGAACTGGCCGGCGAGGTTCTTGATACGGGGGACCCGATCATCAGGCCCCTCTGGTGGATCGCCAACGTGGACGAGGCAGCTTACAAGATCGACTCCCAGTTCCTGATCGGTGACGACCTGATGGTGGCACCGGTGTTGGAGCCAGGGAAGCAGGAGAGGGACATCTACCTGCCTGCAGGTAAATGG
This sequence comes from Anoplopoma fimbria, assembly GCF_027596085.1. Classification (NCBI taxonomy): domain Eukaryota; kingdom Metazoa; phylum Chordata; class Actinopteri; order Perciformes; family Anoplopomatidae; genus Anoplopoma; species Anoplopoma fimbria. The sequence continues at coordinate 9,653,074 of NC_072461.1, read as the reverse complement.
AGAAGCTACAAAGGCGAACATTTTGATAAAGGCCCCATGTACCTCACCGACTACCCCGTGGACCTGGACGAGATAGCCTTCTTCACATGGGTTCACTGAAGGCGTCGACGCCACACCACAACCTTAACTCGCACACACATACTGTATGCACATGTACATCCTTGTGAGCACACACACATGCCAAGAAATAACAGAGAGATGTTGTTTTTCAAAGGGAAATGACCACTAAGGGGATCTGCTGCCACAGCAGAGTGTGATTTATTTTTTCATTTTTGGTAAAGATGAACCTCACGTCTCCTCTGACCTGCTCTTTCTTTGGACTTCTGCTGATTACCGTCCACCCAAAGAATAAGAATAATGAAAACCTTTGTTCACTTCTGATTCTCTCACTCCATCCTTAAGCCGATCCTCATCCAGGATCCAGGATCCTCATCCAGCCTTCCACAGCCAATGGTTAAACCGATCTCCGAATGTAATGCACCGCAGTCTTCCATCTAATGGACATCTAGATTTCTTCAGGGCCCACAGCTCGAGTGCTTTTGGTTTTAAGGCTGATGAAGGGGTAGATGAAATACCTGTGCGATAAGGTGTTTGATGTGTGTCTTTATTGTGGCCTGACAGGGTTGGGCACCGAACCGGCAATAAATACGCACAGATGCCCTCAGAGGGCATGCCTGACCTTATGTCACCATGGCAACTGCTGTATTGTGGAGACACTTCTAACTACCTATGTTTTGAAGTTAACATGCATTAATAAGCATTGCACTGTCATCAGCATGTGTCTCGTTTGTCACTTTGTCTTTATATTTATGAACTATTGATTTGTAGGCTAGTATTTAAGTGTATATACACACTGACGTAAATCTGGATTTAAATTTGGGGTACTTGTCATGATCAACAGAGTGCAAATATTTTTATGTCTACATTCCTGTGACCTATTCCTGTTCCTGTTTGTGCCATTCTGCCATTTCAGTGCCAAAATCTACTTTTCCATTCATTTCCATCTTCCATCAGCTCAGGGGAATTTTAAAAGAAAAAAAGGAAGTTTCAATTAAATTGGTTGATCAATGGCAAGAAATAGATGTATTGCACCGATGCTACTGGTTTGCCTTGTTAAACTGGTATTGTTCTCAAAGATGCTATGTAACAACGACCCGTCCATGTCTGCCTTGTGACTTTATTTGCCTTATCAGCTGAACTAAGCTATGCTGTCCTGAGCGCAGAGAACCACTGGAGCGATGAAACACACAGTGATGCCTGATGCTTTGCGCCTTTATGTTTTTGAGCATTGATATTGCAAGGTAAATTGCCATCTGAATACATGTTTGTCTGCTCTTACACAGTGATTTCTGGCATGAAAGTAAAACACACTACTGGTTAAGTCATCTAAATGCCTTGCTTGCAAATAATAATACAATATAAGCTAGCGTGAGCACTGTTATTGTGAACTGTTAGTCACTATTTATAGAATTGTAAAGGGATTAAAGTATCTATCAAATTATTCTGATGGTTTTTGTTTGATGAAAAATTAAACGATTTACTTGCATTCATGATACTACCACCAGGTGGCACCTGTGTCATAAATGTTCAAATCTTACACACAGTGGCTTTGAGTTGTAAACTAGACTGCTACGTGTCTAATGATAAATGCATGATTTGGTATAATATTAGGCATATGCTTTTTGTGGCAGACATGAAGAGGAACTAGATTTTACTGTAATGCAACAGAGTAATGAGTAAGAGTCAATGATTGCTGTTAACAGCCTTTTTATTTCATGCCGTCTTTATAAACTGACAATTAAACTAAACAGATGTGAAAAACTTTACATTCATATTGTGAATTACCCTAAACTTCCATGAAAACATGAACATTGCTATCACTAAGGTCAGACATTTTCACATGATGATAACAGTATTATCTATTCTACACATATTTGGCTTTTTTTAATATCCTGCGAACAAACTTAACTAAAAGATTTGACCAACTATGTGCTTTTCACTTGTAAACATTGGCCTTTTGCATAATCTAAAGATTGTCTTCAGTTTATCCACTTACAAAGACTCTTATATAATCAGTGTGCCATAAACTAGCCATATCTCCTTATTTTCTCTTCCTCTTTTTCCACCTCTGAAAAGAAAGTGTAGCCTAATTTTGTTTTAGATGAAAGAATATTTATTTTTTAGGTCCATAAAGAAACAACGTATTTGACAGCTACTATACTTCTGCATTGTTGTGGCGATACATGTAAAAAGTAACCACTGGTCTCAAAGCAGGAAGTGCAAAATGCTGATGTATCCTGCGAGTCCAGCGATGATGGTTGAGAATGCTCAGGAGAAGCCACCACGGAGACTGACTCTGTCAATACTTCAACAAAAAAGAAGGGAAAGCATTCCCCCTTCACATTTATCCAATGAACAAGTAAAAATATTAATTATCCATTTCTATTGGAAACATACCTTTATCATATGTGATGGTCAATACCCCAGTTGAGGGATCCGTAACTATATCCTCAAAAACATCCTCATCCACCTCTGTCCCAGAACTGTCAATGACTCTCAAACCTTCTGTTACAGGTGGTACTCCAAACTTTGCAAAAGCTAAGAAATGCATTGTGATGACACAATAACTTGATCTCATAATTTGACATTACTATCTGCTTAAATTTCATATTGTACAGCTCGTAAATATCAACTGTCATTAATCAACAGCTCATTAATATTTTTTTCTGAATTGAACATGGAACACGCACTGCACATGTTAAGTCAGACTTGGTTCAGTTATTCTGACAAATTTCTGGACATCACCAAGTTTGGCCTTAAGTAGCATGCTCCCTGCAGAAAGATAATAAAGTATTGTTTAAGTTCAGACACATTATTTGAGTTGTAATGAATTCATTTTTAATGTGTGCATTTCATGCATGCACAGGACAGCCGTGCAGCAAAGCCAAATTAGGCCTATATGTTTATCAGTTTGAGCATGCAAGAAATGCCGTCATATGCTACCCATTTTCAATTCTGAATTTGCAAGACATTAACTAGATAGACTGAGATATTAATGAGGTGATCTCCACTTGTCTGGTTAAGCTATCTAGCTTGTGTCTAATACCTTGACGTTGTTAGCATGTTCGATAATTGCCATCTCCAAATGTGAGCTAGGCTAGCACTACTTGTGCCAAATGTTAGCCATGAAGACACTTTGATAAGCACTTTCAAATTCGGCATTTTAAGATGTAAGACAAGGTCGAGTGTAATACGAAATTCAAATCAAGTTGTTATAAGACACTGCTCTTGTCTTAATATCATTTTAACTGTTAAATGTGAAATTAAGAGACACTCACCGTAGTCTTCAGGAGAGAAGAAAATGGAGTCTGGAAAAAAATGAATTGGATTGGAAATGGGAGGCGTAAATGGGCGGAGCTCTCTGGAGTCGTTGTCGATCAACAACTTGATTTGTCACTGACACTGTGGGGTATCTTACTCAATATGTTGTTGAATTTCTTCTGAAAGAGTACATTTGCCTTGACACTGCATATTTGACACTGGAGAATTTACTGTGTAGTGATGTGAAATGCAGAAGAATTAAACAAGTCAATGGTCGATCATATTGTGTTTTTATTGAACAAAAATGGACCTGCAGTCAGCTTTTACATATCAAGAATTAGTTTAATCTTCTTGAGTTGTTGAAATTGGGTATGAAAGAAGACAGATATTGTTAAGCTGTTGCTGCTCCGCTGCCTCAGAGAAAGAGTGAGATGATGGCTGAGGATACCAGCAGGAGGAGGACACTGGGACCAGTGGGGATGGCGCTGTTACACAAGTCCGTGCTACAGCACTTAATGGGGTCAATACATACAATACTGCTCATGCAGCTCTTGGTGAAGAGACCTGATGGAAAGAAACTCAGCTTTAACAACCATTAAAGCCACCAGGCTATCAGCACAGCAACAGATCGGATAATCTATGTGAAATGCTTAATATCAGCTGTGGAAGAACCACTTACCGTTCACATTGACGGAGGCACAACGGTCAAAGTTGGTGGGACAAGTCATCGTGTCGGTGCAGTGTTCGCCAACACATGAGTAGCATCTCAATCCACATGCTGTACACAAATACAGAATATTACATACACAAACATGCTCCAAATCTAATGCTCATTGTTGTGTGCACTTTTTAGGAAATCTTACTGGAATCATTTCCAGCAAGAGAACGAGCAGAGAAACTTAGGAGGAAACAGAAACTGTGAAATATGATATCCAAAATCCTCCCCTCCCAAAAAAACAAAAAACCACACCCAAAAAATAAGAAAATTCTATTACAAGCTAAAGCACATGCATCATAAAGTGTTCTTACCTGCAGACACAGTCACCAACAGGATCAAAGCTCCATAAAAATGCATCATGGAGAGAACGGAGAGTAAATGTTTAATTAACTGCGTAGGACAAGATCTCCACTCTGACCAAGCTCTCCCTTTAGAGTACCACCCACCAGTCTTCTCCCAAAACCTAGTTGCGCTTCTTTAGAAAGACTCCTCCCATGAGTCTAAGTGCATTATCCCAGAGAGACAGCTGTAAAAAACAAGAACAATAACTGAAAGAGGCGGCTGTGGCGTAGTGGAGAGCAAGGTAGTTCTCCATTCAGAGGATCGGTGGTTCGGTGGATCGGTGATCGGTGGTTCCCGGCTTCGGCAGTCGATGTGTCCTTGGGCAAGACACTTAACCCCAAGTTGCTCCCGAAGGCTTGCCATCGGTGTGGACTGGATGTTGCATGAATGTTAGTTAGAGTCTGATGGCGGCACCTTGCATGGTAGCCTGTCATCAGTGTGTGAATGATATGAATGGGTGAATGATATGTAATATACTACTGATTGTAAGTCGCTTTGGATAAAAGCGTCTGCTAAATGACTGTAATGTAATGTAATGTAATGAAAGTCACATGAAATCGTCTTTGGATAACGTCTCTTTTGGGTGATACAAATCAGTCTGCAAACGTTGCAGTAGTTTACTGTAAAGTATTACATTGATTGTTGCAACAACAACAACAACAACAACTGAAATTTCACATTTATTTTGCAGTCAATGTTCAAACTACAAAGCTCAAGTGAAGTTATACTTTTTGGGCAAAATGAGCTTTTTCAGAGCCCTCTAGAAAGTGACCAAATTATCTCTGTTGCCATCAGGGCAAGTAAGTAATGTATATATATTTATGTATATATATTTATATATATTGGCAGAGTGGACATCTTGTCCTACGCAGTTAAAATCTATTTTTGTGACTGTGTCTGCAGGTCAGTCTACCATGTATGTGCCCTGGCTTGTAATAGAATGTGTTTGTTTTTATTATGTTGTTTATTTATTATTGATGATATACCATTATTAGCATAATGCAGAGAATTCATAATGTCATAATTGCAAATCCCGTTGAAATGTGGTCTGAATGTGAACGTTCACTCTTTTCACCGGTGGCCATAGGAGTATTTTAAAAGTATTTCTTTTGGAAATATGCACACTAGGTAGCAAGAACCGTGTGCAGTGTTTTAAAAAGTTTCCACGTTGATTTCCAAAAGTGAACACATTACACCCAAAAGTCACGTAGACCTCATCCGTAAATAGAGGAACTAAAAGTGACATTAAAATCATATTCAGTAGCAGATAGTATTATCGTATCTGACATTTGTTTTGCTACCTATACAAATCCTCACGTTGGCGCTATCTTGTGGACACCTGGTGGAAGTGCGAGTTTGAATTGCTTAAGTAGAAGTGTTGCAGTGTCTCCCTTCACACAGGGAACACCTGAATACAGCCAAGCCCATGTTAGAACCTCCCTGCAATGTGGATCATGGGTCCAACACTTCTGGTCCTGACTGACATAACACATCAACTATACACGGTGAAATATGGTCTAAACGTCAACGTCTAATCAACGTCTTCACATAGTCGGTGAATAAACTTTCACTTTTGAACCACTTTTGAACGTCTTTTAACCATCATCGTATTTTAAACGTCATAGTTAAATATGTAGCAATTAAATAGGTAGTCATAGTAACACATTAAAATTTTACACTGACAGGACAAATAAGACCATCTGACACAGGCTACAATTCATTTGTTTTTATTGATACAACTACAATGAAATTGAAAATACAAACAACAAAATCTCCCGTTTTCTTTTTTTAAATGTCGTTGTCAAAGCCTCCCAGGAGCAGGTTTCAGATGATCTGCCATATTCCAGATGGATGTCTGTAAATTAAACATATTCACTCTTGAACCAGTCCTGAACGTCTTTTCACCGGTGACCATAGTCGTTTTTAATAAGTAATTACTTTAATTTCCTTTTGTGACAATGAAGACAAAGAATGGGGATCCTAAGCGTGTTGTTACCTGCAGACAGAGCCATAAACAGGATCAGAGCTACTTAAAACTGCATCGTGAACGGTCTTTAAATGTTTGAGAGGAGAACTGAAAAAAAGATGTCACCTCTGCCAAAGCTGCAACTTCTCAGTCTTCTTCCAGTATTTCCTCAGAGAGCATCACCTGATAGCCCCCACCTGATAGAGTATTCAAGGGGACAGAGTAATGAGTATCAACAGGAGTGTAAAGCTAGTCTTCCTGACTGAACTTTCGCTAAGCTTCATTTCAATCAGGAGAGACTTCAATAAAATTTAACAATAATTTATTACACATGCATAAGAATGAATAGTACAAAGTCTTTGGCTACTGGACTCCATGGCCAAGCCATATATCAGAGGGGCCCAACGCTGAGATCAGCTAAGCACAATCCTCCAAAAGAGAATTATTTTATATAGATATATAAAATAAATACTTTACCTACTGCCGCAGAACTCCTATGCAGAAACAGAAGATTAGTCATAAGAGCAAGGTTACGGGTTCAGATTGCACAAATTTAAGTTACGCCAGAGTTAAGAGTGGTCAAGTAAACCATAGCAAAGGATAGGGCAGGGTCTAGATAGACCGCAGACAAGGATAGTGGGGATCTCGAAAGACCACAGAACAGGATACGCTGGTCTAGATAGACCACAGTAAAGTCTGATGGGATCTCAACAGATCACCGAAATGATAGTGGGGGTCTTGTTAGACCGTAGAACAGAATAGGTGTGGTTCAAGTAAGAACGCAGCTTAGGACACTTGTGGGTCATGTCAGACCGTAGCACAGGACAGACTTGGTCAAGTGAGAGGACAGGATAGGGGTAGAGGTAGACCAGAGAGATATCGTGAGAGTCCCCAGAGAACGGGGAAAGGAGATGTTTGACCAGAATTAGAAGAAAATCGGTCCTTCTAGACCAGGTCACTTCCGACCAGGAAATGAGAAACGGTCAAGTTATACCTGGGGAATGGAAAACGATCACGTTAGATCAGGGAAATGAGAAAAGGTCGCTTCGGACCAGGCCATGTTAGACCAGGAATTTAGAAAGCGGTCACGTAGACCGTGAGATTTGAGAACCAGTGTATGGGACCAGCAAACAGCGAACATAGTCACTTATACCAGCTACCCGTCTCAGTCTAATGAACATAACACATTACGCATAGATGAGAATATCCACCAGGACTATAGTATGCCGAAGTAGATTTATTTAATATATAAACACCCTAGCATGGATAAATATTGCTATCACATACAAATTAAAGAAGGCAATACACAATATGACACCATCACCAGTTATATGCATACCTTACCAGATATTTTAAGGCTTTAACGACCTCTGATTTACAAGTATTGTTTTGAGGTTGGGGCGGATGTAAGAACACAGTCATGTAAGACCAGGACATTCGAAACGTTTTGTTACGCCAGAAAATTGAGAACCCGGTAACGGTCCGTTAGACCAGCAAATTGAGAACCTGGACACGATAGACCAGCGAATAGTCTGACTCAATGAACAGACAGGAAGCAATGCATTATACAGTGCATGAGAGAATATCTGCTTAAACAAGTGAGTGTAGCTTCAGTGATAATATAAGGAACATTAGGCCTTACTAAGATAATGTTATCCCATGCTATAGGACAAATTAAATGACATGCCAATATTGCAAGAAACAGCCTGAAGGTGACACCCCCACCAGTTATATGCATGACTTACCAGACCTTATATTAAGGCTTTGCCGATGTTTAATGGAGGAAGGCTGAGGACAACCAACGTCCCATTTGTCCCAAGGATGTAGATGAGATGCCTTGGTTTGTGGCCGAAGAAGCAGCCCCTATTCATAAAGAATGCCCTGACTAATGCTGATAGCTAAACCAGGGTTTGGCAAAGGAGGATTACCTGGGGTAAGAAATAAGGAGAAGTGAGCAAGTAGGGGACTTACCTAGGTATTTAATCCTGAATTAAAAGAAGCAAAAGCGAGTCTGCACAAACCACAAACAGAGCATGCACCTCTGACTTCCCGTGTGTTTAAGACGTAGCTCATAATGCCCAAGATCGAAAATGTGATCTCTACTTTTGGTTTAAGGATTTAGACGATGATGTAAATTCATCACATCTGAACGCGCAAAGAAGGCTAATAGCAAACAGAATGAAACTGCGCATCAATGGGGAAAATGCCTGCTCTGGTTCTGTCAGCATAATATGCCATTAAAGAGTAATAGGCTGTCTGCTTTTGATAACTGGGTAGAGCTTTAGCAAACGTTCCAGCAGTAATTTGAATGCTGAATTAGCAAACAAAATTGATGAAGAGGAACGTACCATCTAATCATACATCGGATGCCGGCAATAAGGCTTGAAATAGGCAGGTGAAAAATGCAACCATCAATGCAGTAGCTATGAAGACACTCGATTTATGAAAAGTAGTTAAAGAGGCAATCCAACAGAATCAAACAAAGCAAAGGTTGTACAAGCATATCATACCTTATTTACCATGAAAACTGCTAGATCCTTACTCTTATACATCATAGCTGAGTCCCTACATTTAACCATGAGGCTTTAAGGAAAGCCTCAGGTCTGACAAGGGGAGACTGATACTGATACACTGGCCTCTGAAAAGATGCTCCGGAAGGTCACGTGATGTTTCTCATAATAGCCATGATATCTTTGGAAGAGGAGCGTCCTCTGTTGATGATAACGATGACGACTTAATTATTGCACAGACAGAGATCAACTGTACAAAGAGAGGCCAGTGACTAGCAAACCACTGCTATGATAGAAACCCCCAAAACCAGCGGATGGCGTGGATTCCGTGTAGGAGTGAAGTGACTCAGAGGAACTCATCAGCTCATTGTACAAATGTTACACTATTCCAGTGATCGAGCGGAAAAGACCAGAGACGCAGGTCACAGTGGCACCCATCCACGAGATAGCATATTTAGACACAGAAGACGCCATGTCCAGTGAATGTCAGAAGAAAGAGCGCCCCTGAGAGATGACTTGCCTGCTGAATTTGAAATGCCAAGGAGGGAGTAAAGCGAGCTCCAAGCATTAACGAAGCCGTTTAAACTCTATGCCCTGTTTTTCTCTCCAAAACGCCAGTGCACATACCAGCAATTGACTTGTGAGACGGGTGTAACCCATAGACTGTAGGTGTAACCGGCAAACGCCCCAAACCAACCTCCACAATGCTGAGGAGTGATTGTAATTATCTGTAAGCTCATATCTCATATTCATGGACAAAATATTACTGTACAATTATTATTTTCTCTCTCAAAAATGTCCTTTGTACGACCCCTGAAAACCATCTCAAGTAATAAATGCATTTTAAAGAAACAAGGTGTACTATCCTGTAAACAATTTGATTTGACTTCAAAATATTTACTTAACTGCAGATTTTTAAGAACTCCTGTTTCTTAAGCATTTGAAAGTGCATTGCTTTCTCACTATAATACTGTAGCGTTTGCGGTCCGCTACAATACCCTGACAGTATATAGTGTTTTATCAGTGAACTATTTGTGACAGTTACGTGATGTAGCGGGCGACCACTGCGGGCCTAAGCGCGAGAGTGTGAACGAAGCTAAACTAAACTAAACTAAACTAAACTAAACTAAACTAAACTAAACTAAACTGCTGCTTAGTTATGTATTTTACTCTGCACAATGAGATCCACAATCTGGCGGATGTGCCCCAACTTTGTGACTGGAAGGGACGCTTCGTGTCAGCTGCATGGAGAGTGATGCCCAGGAACTGCAG